>NW_010423012.1:69867-70150 GCF_000710305.1 Buceros rhinoceros silvestris
CCGCCTCCACTAAACGAGAAACTTCCCGGGGCAACCCCTTCTCCAAGAGGCCAAGCCACGGAGAAACACATCCACCGGGCCCTGGCAGAGCGGGGCCAGGCTCCGCAGCCCTAGCTCCCCTACCTGCTGGTAAGCGAGCGGTGCCAGTCAGCGTAGCGACTAAACATAAACAGTAGTAATATCGACATTAAAAAAAAAAGGAAAATAAAAGAAAGGCAAAAAATGAAAAGCAAGCTCCACAACCCACTGTTGGCGGAAGCAGCAGCGGCTGCATCTCCCCGAC
>NW_010423013.1:0-18503 GCF_000710305.1 Buceros rhinoceros silvestris
AAGGAGACCTTCTACTGTGCTTTTTGCACCTAGACTTGCCTATCCTGCATTTCCCTTTTCAGCCATCAGCGCGTTTGCAGTAAGTGTGGGTAAAGCCCTTCCCAAATCTTCGTCCGCAAAGCCAAACCATGATGATGATGATGATGATGAAATTTTTATTTTCTGCCACAAATAAGAAAACTCACCATGTGAAAGGTGATTTGTTGAAATGAAGAGTTCTTCAAATTATTTGAGTTCTAAACTAACACAAATATTCTTAATATTAGATTTTATGTAAGAAGTAAATTTCTAAGAGCATGTCTGAGAATTCTTGCAGGTATATACCATATTTCTGATGCTTGTCCTATACATCAGGATTCCCATTAATTTCACTGGAACCAGGATTTCTCTGGTAGTATCCTTTGTGGCACTTATCAGTTTCACTGGGTTCACATCCCAGTTTTGCAGCTATGTCACATTCACTTATAACAAATGCAACAAAACATCAAGTCTCAATTTTTGCTAGTATTTATCCACGATGACCATAAAAATGTCCTCATTGAAATTAATTAAACTGTCCATAGGAGTGAAATTTTGTCTCCTAATTCGTATCAGATGTACAGATGATGATCTCAACATTTCATCACTCTTGTAATTTAATAAAAATTTCTATATGCTGAAGAGGAAAGGCTGAATACAAGAGATTCCTCTGCCAGGCTGGTGAAAGCTCAGAGTGAGTGTACGGATTTAGAATGAAGGAACATGTGGACACTTGTGCCATGCTTCAGTTCATCTGGTATGTGCAGGGAACCATAATTACAAAGACAGGAATGTCTGCCATGTACGTGCTCTCATAGTGCTGGTCTATCTGCCAGAACAAGCAGTAAATATATAATTGTAGGGTTACAGTAGATAATATGAAAAAAAATACCATGGGTAATTTCAGGCACTTCTGCAGGGCAGCCAGGTTTGCTGGCCTGTACAAACTCATTTTCCCCAGATTCAAACCAATTTGAACATGATGGGTTTGAGAGTTTAGCTTAACACAAATGTTATCCTGCTTTTCAATTGCTGAGGAGTGATTAAAAGAAGAGAGGGACAAAGAACAGAGGTAATATTAAATAAATAGAACAAAATAAAGTACATAATAAATTAGGCTGTAAGTCAGATTCGTTTGGCAGGAAAGTGTGATTTCAATGGAGCTAAGCCATACCACCAGAAAAATGACCTGGAGAGGCGTTGCATTATTAGACACCAGAGAAGTAAATCTCACCAATTTGCTTAAGTTCACCTGTGTTTTTCCGAAATTGGAAGAACGTTATTCCTTTCCAAAAACCAAAGGAACCATAGGCTTCCTTTTAATTAGAAATTCCAAAAATCCTTCTTCACTGGATGTGAACTAGCATGAGTAATGAAGAGCTCAAGACTTTGGAAAATCAAGAGGCAGTGGGAGGATGGAAAGTTTGTAAAACTTTCTAGCTTTTTGAAGTTATGAAGAAATGTAAATATATAAAACTCAAACATAAAACTCCAGGACTCTTGACTTACCTTAATGCTCACCTTTCACATACATATAAATTAGTATCAAGAATATCCATCACTGCAAATCTACTCAAGAAAGCTACTGAATAATTGCAGATATCCCTCAAAATATATGTACATACTCATATACATAGAATTTCATGTTTTCACTGCCATAGCTACAAAAGACATCCCAAGAAGAAGGGAGGGGGAGAAGTCTTTTTCTTTTTACTAGATCATTAATTTACAATTTATAGTATCATCAGCACAGACACTGTTTTCTGTAGTATGTAACAAACAGAGAGTATGCGTGTTTGTGATTAGTACAGGTGTTGTGGGTAGTAAACTGTCTCCTACAGGAAACCATATAGGGATATTTATGTGTCCCGGTTTGAGCTGAAACTTCCTTATTTTGGGAAATGGACAAATAGAATTATTCCATGCAAATATGATAATTCCGCATTTAACTGGCCAAATGGAGTCAGGTGCAATGTTACGTGTCAAGGTTATAAAGCAGCAAGCAAGGGGAGGATCGCTCTCTCGGACTTCCGCACTCCATGACGGGAGCACTCCCCCCAGGCTGCTGGCTGCCGAAACCAGGCCTGCTAGGCCCGACCAGCCCGAGACCTGAGGGCCTGCACCTCCCAGATCGCCTGAGGACTCACAGACTGTGAGCTGTTCCTGCCGTGAGTTCTCATCTGAATCGGGTGAGAATATTCGGACTCCCGGCCCTGTTCGCGCCGCGAGCTCTCCTGAGTTTCTCCGCAGTTTTTCCCCTGCTGGGAGCGGGGGTGGTTTTCTTCCCCCACTTCCCTCCTTCGCCGCGGACAGAACTTCACTTTCTCCGCCTGGGACCGCAGCTGCACAAAGCTCCAAGGCCAGGCATCACTCCTCCCTTCGCTGTTGGCTGCCTGCCCAGAATGCTGACCTTGAAAAAACAACAGTTTGTGTAAACCTTCACTTCTTCGTTTTTTTCCTTTCCCTCAGTTTGTAACTATATACATATATATAATAGAGTATAGTTGTGTAGTTTTACTGTTTATTAAAAGTTTGTTTCAGCTTTCTGAATGCAGGCCGAGGTGTGAATTTCTTCCTTCCCCTTTAAATCCCCTCTGTCTATAACAAGACAGAAGGATTCGTTAAGGTTATTCGAGGAGTTGTTACCTCGGTCCCTTGACCCTTAACATTATGGCTGCAGCCAAACTCTGCTGTCAATAGCCTGGCCTCTCTTTCAATACATAATTACAAAACCTAAAGAATTTTATGCAAAACCGTGAACATTTATGTGCCTTGTACTGAAACACAATGTGGTAAGCTCAGCTCTGAAATCACCGTGTAGTGAGTTCTTTTCCAAAGTTATTAAACTGAGTTTTAATATTTGTTTCATTTGCCAGTTTGGTAAACATTTCTCAGATCCTCTACATAGTTACAGAACAGTGAGTAATATACATAAAATATTTAAATATAGTTTTTTTAGGCATTACAGATAAATTGCCAGAGATAAGCAGGTCTGCAAAGATGAGCCAAGCGAAGTAGGGCTTTCTACCAAGCCGCTGGTGCCATGTGACAGGCACTTTCCATGGCCGGGTGAGGTGCATCAGAGGACCTCCTGTAATGCAGCATCACCTGCCTGGGGTGGCAGGTGGGTATGCAGCTCTCGAAGGGCTCTGCCAGCCCCCAAACAGCTGCAGCAGAGTGAGATTGGAACAGAAGGGATTCAGGTCCCCTAGAAGGGAGACTGAGGCCAGCCACATGCTCAGCTGAAGGAAGAGCTGAAATGTGGTCTGAAATCAATCTTCTTTCCAATATTGTTATTTAATTTTCTGTTCAAAGCATATTGCTGAAGAGATGAAAGAACACATGATGCTATGCAGCTATTCAGGGTCCACATTTTTCTACACATTTCTCTAAAGTTCATATTCAGACACCCATTATTTCATAAAAGCTCACAATAACCTACAGCCCTGTCATACTGTGTTTGCAGCTGAGCTGTCACAGGGACTCAGTATACAAAACACTGCCCTCCACACAGGTCCAGAATGTAAGCTGCTTTGTTGAAAATTGTCCCCCTTTTGGATAACAGGATGGGAAAAGGAGGAAGTCATACCGCAGTCAAGAACTGTCCATGAAGAAATATGTGTGCATGGATTGTGAAGTTCTGCACGCAGAAGCACACTGTTTTACGTAAGCATTGGACTCTCTGTGCATTTAATATACACATAGTATGTGCACATGTGCAGCAGGTCTAATGTGACATAGAAGTATTGGATTTACTGTGCTCGTGCTGTAAAGCTCATCTGTGTCCATGGAGTGGAAATGTTCAATATTTGGGGAGCAGAACTTGGAGAAGCAAGAACTGAGGCTAGGAAGACAAGATGTCTGGAAACAAAACAAAGGCAATATTGGGGGCACACAGCCTTCCTTATTTGTCAAACCTTTCCATGACCCAAAGGGCACAAAATATCCACTATCTGATTACTGCTTACTATGGACTGTATAACACCAGGGCAGTCATTCTAAGAAAGGAGATTGTTAGAAGCTTTTAGAAGGAGATACAACACCTTAATAGTACCTCCCATACTGAAGGATGAATCACTGCCACAATGATTAAACACTTGGATTGACAGTGACAATTGAAACTCTGTTGAAACTAATCCCAATCATCTTTATGACATAAACATGTCTGTTCACACTGGAAATGGCTTTTCCATTTCCTTCTTCTCTATCTGGCAAAAACAATTATTTAAGATACTTTTCAAGTCTGGGATAATTAGAACACTGATCCTGAAATCTGAGCCATCATGGGGTGGATACAGGGCTGTAGTTTGTGCAAAGCGCTGTTGGGTTTCAGGCTCCATACTCCTATATCTGATTGGATATTTGGGACCTTATACTGCAAGTTCGCACAGGAATAGTCTGCTAGCCAGTGCTGGCAGATACTTGTATGTTTTATAAGGAAGGGAAGACTTCCATTTTTATCAGCTTCAGTCCAGATTGTAATGCTCTGGCTGATGTATAGCACACCAGAAAAAATCTGTAAGTCTAGTTAAACCAATATGTAATCTATGAAAAAACAAGGCATCACATGTTCACTTACGGTTTCATGTTTTTTCAGAGGATGGTCTTTCTATAAGTTGTTATTTTACTCATAAGCAGATGATCTCTACAAAAGAAACTGTTTCAATTCATAAATCAGAAATACTGTGTGATTTTTTTTGTTCACTTTGTTAAAAAATCCTGACAATTTTGTCAAAATATTTTGACACAATCTGGTATGTCAAGGGTAGCTGATTCCTACAGCTCACATGACTAATCTAAGAGGAGGAAATTTTTAAGAAAGAAGAGGAAAACTGGTGCAAAAGGGGCTGTTCAGGGTGTGAGCTGAAAAGGCCAAGCAAGTCTGAGTTCATTTATTTTAGGTTTGGTTCTGCATCCTGATAAAGCAAGTTCAGAGGTGAAGGTCAAGGTCATGAAACATCCTGACCAGTTTGTCTTTTTGGGTAGTGAATTTGCAGTGGAGATGTAATCCTGCTTGTACAAATCAGATCCATACTTAGTAATTCAGAACAAAATGTGACTGTAAACTCATAAATGTTTACCTCCAAATAAATGTGATTTGGTTTTCAATCAGTTAATCTCAGGGGAAAAAACGATGTACAAACTCAAATATAAGAGTAAACTTTTCCTTCATGATGAGTTTTTGGTTTTTCCGCTGGAAATTTAACAAAAGATATGGAACTATGTAAAACAAAAGCTTCTACAAGTCATCTTGCTCAGAGCTATTAATTTTGTGCTTGGGACATCCCCATCAAAGGGAGATTTTCCATTAAAAAACACAGACATGTGAGACAACTCTTCTTTTTAAGATGGTGTTTATAGAATTTCTAGTCATTTGACATCTTATGGGCAACCTATTCACAGGAAACTTTGTCTCAAGTATTATGGAAGTACCTAGGAGAATGGAACTGGGAAATCCAGTATACATTTTGAGGCTGGCTTGAAAATGCAAAATTGCTGGTGGAGGTTGCACTGTGATCACATTGAGAGAGTCTGTGGGTGCTTGTTCAGTGGCCCAGGCTCTGGACTGTTAAAGTAACTTCAAATACCCAAAAATTCAGAGAAATTCTACTTCTACTTTTAAATTGAAAACTTTATTTCCTGTAAGGCAGACCTATTTTTTTTTTTAAATTTGCATGAGAAAATGTTGGCATTGGAAAAGCTTCGGTTAATTAGCAAGGACATGACAAGAGTGATTCTGGGATTGCAAAATCTCATCAGTTGAATTGCTTCAAAACCAGAAGCTGAGCCAACTTCTCACAAGACGCCATATCTCTGCATCCAACTGCTCAGATTCCAAACAGTTAGCAAAATATTTTGGGCTTGGTGAGGCTCCAGCTAGTGTTTCAAACACAAAGATTGTCATCCATGCAGTTTTGATGCATCTGGAGTCCCCTGATTTATTTCACTAAGTAGCAGTTATCCCAGGATGTAGCGGCAAGTCCTGAGAGAGGCCTGAAACACCGGGCACTCCCTGAATCCAGACCGTGTGGGTCTACCTTGTCTCTGGTGAATAGCAAAGCATCAGGCTATGATGGATTGTTTTTTCTGGCAGTGGTGGTGCCCTCCGGAGAGAAGCTGGAGCTATTTTGTCTGCTCAGCATCAGCTGTCACTGCAAAGGCTTCCAATCCTCCCTGAGACCTGCCTTTAAAAACTAGAGCTGTCCAAAGCAAGCAGTTTGCCACACCTGGGATTATTAGCCCTCTGTCACCAGAAGCTGCAGATGAAGTTTAGTGAGCTTGCACAAGGCCTCATCCCTTCCTTGCACACCAAGACATGCAGCACACCTGCAGAGTGTCCTTGCTCAAAGTGCTGGTTCCCATAAATGCAGCTTCACAATGAGTGCCTTAGAGGGGCTTGGGATAATGCCCATGCAGCAAGCCTGACTCCTGAAGCTGTTTTATCTCACACCTCCATACCACTGTGGCTGTCTCCGTGCCTCTGTAAATCCCTTCTGGAAATGACTCTGTCTCTGACTGTAAATGTTCTTCTTCCAGCATATCCTCTGCTAGGTCTGCTCATTGCTGATTCATTTCTTACAGTTATTTCTAGATTTCTGTGCCCCTTGCCCTGCCACCTTCCCTGGAACTTAACTGGAAGCATGATGCAAAGAAAATGTAGTGAAGGTATTCAAAACATGCTCATTATGCTTGACAACTAATTTCCTTCAAAACTCAACTCATATTCTCTCTCTTTGTTCACAAACCTGATTCAGAATAGCTGACCAAAAAGATCAAAAGTGAAGCAAACAACTGTTTCACAATATCCAACAGCTTAAATAAACCTACCACCTTTCCACAATAAAGCATTCATAAGTGCAGTAGCTAGATAATCCCATTATTAATGATTCACTAGTAGTGTATTCATTCATAATAATCACTAGTGTCGTGTCAATAGTGCATTTAAATTGAGATAATTACACTATTCGATGCCTCATATTTTATGCATATAATCTATTCTCCACAGATAAATCCTTGGCTTTTCTCCGAAGTCAGCCAAAGAGGCCTGGTAGTTTATTCTCCCTTGGAAAAAGAACAGAGCAAACCCGTTTTTATCCTATCCCACTTGGCACCCTTAGGTCTGTCATATGGCCCACAGTCTGCAGAAACTGATGTTTTTAATTTTTTTCTTGGAACAGGTGAATGGTGCTTCTGTCTCACACTTCCCATGCACCCTGACTCCCTAGCTTGAACCTCCATGGCAGCTGCAAGCCATGGCATCTCACCCTCAGCAGAAGAGGGGCCACCAGTGACCATGCACAGACACGTCATTCACCACAAACACGTCTGGGAAGGAGCTGGGATTGTTCTTGCTTAATGTTTCTGTGCAGCTTTAATATTACTCTAACTCTCTGCAAATGGGTGTGGGCTTTGAAAGGTTTCCAGACATGTAAAAAAAAATGAAACCCTCTGAGGTGTCCTTCTGCCTCAGGTTAAACCCAAGCCATTTTCATGTCCTGAGTAAGTTGAAATAGGCATAATTTCCAGATGCGATGTCCTTCTCCAGGGAGTGTGAAGAAATTGTTCCCAGTAGGCAAAGTCCTCAAAACATTTTCAAAAGAATTTTTATTAAAAATAGGGTCATGTCCCTTTGTAAAAATTTTGGCTTACATTTTTCACTCTTTGACCACATGTGTTTGCCTATGTTTTTGCATCCCCAGCTTTAGTAGTCTAACTAAGATAAAAATGAGCAATAGAGACAGTCATACTGAGTTCAGGAACCTAACATTCATAAATAATTTATACCAGACAATTACTGTGTACTTTTTCTGTAGTCAGTGGAAAAAGATACTTCCAGGCATATATTCAAATCACTTAAATTAGTTTCCTAAGACAGCACATCAGAGGCAACCTTCTTATTTGCATTTGGGGGGTGATTTGCTTTCAAAGGAAAATTCAGAAAGCTTATATACACAAATATTCTTGGGGATAATTTATCCACTCTCATTTTAGAGTACCTTGATAAATCGAAGTTCAAATACAGCACTCTTTGCTTAATCAATTTTAAAAAAGGGTGCATTGATTGTTTGAAAATAAAATCATGGACTTGTATTTCTGAAAACATACTACGTCACATTCCTCAAACAGAAATACACACGTCAGAGAGAGTAATATTGACAGAGCTGTGAGGATTTCGGGACTAGTCATGAAACTGGCCTAAAGCTTATGCCTCTTTTGGTAGCATAGCTTTTAAAAAGAACGCCTGTGAAACAGTATGTTCACCCAGACAGAAGACTATGCTTGCCTGAAGGCTCTGTTCTCCCTACCTATTTCCTTCGATCTCTTAACTACATGACAAAGACCTCTATGCTATTAATCAGCTGCTCTGATTTATCACACGTGTACTGAACTTTCAGTAGTGAAATTCTTCTTGGGCTCCGAGTGGAACTTTATGCTCTCTTGAATTAGCAGAAACACTGTAAGGGTCAAAATGCTCATCAAGGCAAAGGAATGAGTCTTAGATGCTTAGAAATTCAGTTGTGCTAGAAGGATGAACGCTGCGGACTCTAGTACTCCGTATTGTGTGCTACCTGGCTATCTGAGGAGGGTTCAAGAAACACCCTCCATAGCAACATGTTTTGTGGTACAAACATCAGCTCAAGTGGTGGAAAGGGCACATTTCCACAGCTGCTACCAGGTGCCTGCTGCACATTGCTGAAGGTTGTGTTCTGGACCCCTGAAAATCGAGGAGATTTTCATGTTGTCTGCAGTGAGGCTGGGATTTTTCTATGAATGTCCTCTCCTCTCAGGTTCTGCTTCTCCAAGTGCCAGAAAAAAAGGAGCAAAGTGCTGAGAGAAAGTGACCCAAAATACAGGGATTCAGGACAGGTTAAAAAGAAAAACCATTCAGCAGGGAGTCTTTGGAAAAATCTGAAGGAAGTCTTGACATAAAATAAATCCAATACCTATCCCTACCAGAGTCTCATATTATGGTTGCACTGACTGACATATAGCCAGTGAAGACTAATGCTGCAGTAAAAAACCTGTGACATTAACTGGACTGATCAAATACTCAAGAAAATACTGATTTAAAGATTTCAATGTAAATTTTACTATAAACACAATATAATTAATTTATACTCTTTTTTACTATAAAATACTAGCACCATGTTAAAAGTTAATAAATTAATGTTTTCCTTTAATTGAAATAATAGGAAAATATTGTAAACTGGGCAATAAAAGCATATTGTTCTAGAGAAACATTTCTCAATATTATTTTATGGTGTCTATTTTGCTATCAACTTAGGAACTTTTGAGACCTCATAATAAAAATATTTTATTTGGTTTATCCATTCTACTTGAGACCATGAATCTTGAATTAATGCTGCAAGGTCAGGTAAGCTTATGAATCCAGTGGTCTTAAACGAATGTCAGTTAGCTAAGAGGTGCTCAAGGAGAGTCTATTAATAAATAAACCTCCAGGAACATGCAAGCCCTTCAGATAACAACACAGAGTTCACATTCTCTTGAGAGTCATCTGAGGAAGAGATGCTTTATTAAAATGAAGAGAATGTAATATACAGTAACAGAGAGAAAAATCTATATTACGCATTCTAGATGTATGATTTTATGTGAGATATAGCTATCGCTACATAAATAATAGCAAGGAGACCTATAACAACAGAGATAGTGAAGACTTTGAAAGAAAGACCATTTTCTGACCTGCATATTTTAATATTTAAAATAGTAAAATGTATAAAAAGTTCAAATAGACACTACTGAATGTCTGGTGAGCATATAAATACAGAAAATAAAGTTTCATTACAGCCCACCACTTTATCTGAGTTAGCAACAAAACTGACTTCCAAGAGAGGTGTAAATGTAAGTCCTTAAGCACCAGTATATAATATGCTCAAATTGATTTATAAACATTAGAAAATAGTCCTTGTGATTTTACTGGTTAGGAAAATAAAAGATGTATTTTTTTGTATTTTATGAATGGAGTGTATCAGAGTCACATAAGAAATTAACAGGATAGTAAGATTAAAGTACAGGATTTGCTGGTTCCTAAGCCAACACTTAGACTACTGTTAGAATATTATTTTTATTTAAGATTAATATCAAGGGATATAGATGAGCAGAAGTTATGCTCATGCCTTTTGTTTAAGAACACACAGCTCCATGTTGTCCTCAAGAGGCGACATCTGTTTTCCAAGAACACGGATAAGTCCTCTAACTGCTTGACCAGAGCAAGCCAGATATGTCCACAGGTACAGAACAAGTTCAATCAGGGCTGTGTACAGATGCAGCTCCATGATTCAAAAACATGGTGACTATACTCTTTGTCTTCCCACACCAGATCCCCTTCCCAGGACCTTCTTGTGTTTTACGCGCAGGGTGGATTATGCAGGTGTGCAATGTAGTCAGCCCCCAAAGGCTTGCCTGAGCTGCCAGGACATCTGAGCTCAGGCGCCATTAGTGCTGATGGAAGCAGGCTTGGGCTGCCATCGTTGGGATGGATTTCCTGAGGGATTTACATAGTGTGGGTTAGTGGCATTGAGACATTGACAGATATGTCAGCTCACACGTTATGCATCCAGCTCACATATCTGGCCCTTATTTCCACCAGTTGCATCTGGTGTGTGGGCTTTAGCAGCAGGTTGTGGGGCTAGGGCAGTGCACATCTTTTTGGCTACGGCACAACAGCTGCGATGACATGGGGCAGTATACCTATTTTTTGTGACTCCGTGTGGCAGGGATAATTGCACCTGTGCCATGTGAAACAACTGAAGCCATCTTAATGTATAGGGCAGCTGTCCCACTTCTGCTTTCTCCCATCACCTCCCCAGGTCACTTTGGGCTGTAGGTCATGTCAGGGTTACATCGTTGTTGCCAGTGAGAAACTGAGCCAACATTAATTTCTTTTCTGGTGCCCCACTGACAGTTTGGTTGTTTTTGTGGTATCAAAGAGGAGTGTAAAGATCACATTTGAGAATGACTGATGTCATCATTTGTGTATCAAAATAAGAATGCATTTTTGGTTCTCTATACTGACTTTCCACAAGGCAGAGAGGTATTTCAGGTGAAGATCTGAGTATGTTCAAACACTGAGGACATATTTGCCCATCCATTTGAGCATTTTTCAAAAAGATTGTTGCCTATGAACACTTATAATTCCATTCTCCAAAGACAACAAATAGTAAAAACATTTCTTATGTTAAGTATTAAGCAACAAGTGTTTGTTATTATTATTTTCTATTATTCCTTTAATAACAATCCACAAGAAAAAAAGAGTGCAAGTTACTAACAACAGCATTCATCAAAGAAAGTAATCTTAAGTTAGTGAGAATTATTTAAGTCTCAGTGTAATTTTGGTGCCAGGCTTCTGAACACACACACACACACACACACACACACACACACACACACACACACACACACACACACACACACACACACACACACGACATTTTCTTGGGCAACTGGTACAATTTCTATTTAGTTACACCAGTCTCCTGTCTTATCCACTTAGTATTGTTAAGGCAGAAAAAGTCACAGATATATCTTCTTCTAAGGTAGTTAGCTATACTAAGAGCTTTTAACCCTGTACAGGAAAGGATGCTGGGAGATTGTATTTGACAAAGCACATGAAAGGACCTTCTCAAGTCTCATGTGATTTGTCTGCTGGCTGCTCTTTAAAGAAAGGCTCCTATCCCGGTTTTGGGAAATGGAAAGAGTTTCTCCCCTATGTCATAGGAATCAGAACAAAGCAAAGAACAAATTTTTTCAGCCTGGATCAAATCCTTGGGGAATGTCCAGACTGGTGAGATATCCAAGGCTCTTTAGAAAGCTGTATTTTTCCCTTTACCAGCTTGTGGAATAAGTCTAAGCATTTGTCATTTAGCTTTGTATGATATTGTAAGATTTTTATACTGTTAGTTATTAGAGCTGGTCCTAACATGAAATTGTGAGATGGAACTTCATCTACACATGCCAACTGGGGAACATACCTGTCAGCTTACATCTGCTGCTACAGAATCCATGGTTTCTACAAAAGCAAAAATACAGTATAACCATAATCCTAGTCAATGTAAATGTACAAAAGTGTACAGCCTATGTAAATGCACAAAATTTGATATAGACTGCCTGCATAGACAAAAGATCCATGTAAATATGCAAAATTATGAGGTTTTCACAGCACGTATTTACTTCATTAAGAGTAGAGATCATGTTAGCCAGACTCCTGCACCTAATATATCCTGACAATCAAGTCAGTTACAGCTGTCAAAATCTTCATAGTAGTGAAAAACAACTGATTTGCTTGTAGGATTTCATGTTGCAATGTTCTAAGGAAATTAATTAAATTGGCATTTGGGAATTTAATCCCTACTTATTTTCAAAATTCTTGAGGCAGTCACACACTAATCCATTGTGTGTACACTTTGCGTCTGATGGCATGCACTCAAGAGAAAAGTGCTAAAGTTTAGTCTTTTGCCAGTAGAGCTGTGGAAAGGCAGTTCTTTGATTCAAGTGCAACATGGTTTTTGAAAGTGTTTAATGTTCCTACTTAAACATTAGAAGTTTTAAATGCTATGGTTAAACTATACTGCTTTGGGGGACCCCACGAGTACTTTCATGGTCTAAATGTGTTGAGTTGCACATTGTAAATCCATTTCAGCAGAAGACCTGAGCAGATATTATCTCCTTCCCACGCCCTACTTTTTGCAGGTACTGAGGCCAGAAGGGACCTCCATCCCTTTCCAACACGTGCTCTGTTGTGAATGCAGCCATCAGAAGAGCCCAAGTTATGGAATTTTCTACAGAGTGCCTCTTCCTCATAGACCAGATCAGCCTTTAAAACATCCTAAAACACAGGATTAAAAAGATAACTATTTCCCCTTGAGGCAGAGATAAGATAATTCAGAACTCACTGAAGCATGCTGACAGGGTGTTTACAAAGAAAAATGCATTGCGGGGAGGCAATTTTTCACATACCACCAT
The DNA here is from genome assembly GCF_000710305.1 of Buceros rhinoceros silvestris. NCBI lineage: Eukaryota > Metazoa > Chordata > Aves > Bucerotiformes > Bucerotidae > Buceros > Buceros rhinoceros. The sequence continues at coordinate 13,000 of NW_010423013.1, forward strand.
GGACAAGTCATCTAAATTGCATAAGGAAGTTCTTCATCATTTGTAATGAGGAAAAAACCAATTTGCATTCTTTTTCCCCACTTGTATTTTGACCGCTAGTTCAGAGAGAGAGAGAGAGATTGGATCTAGGAACGAATACTCCATGTTTACAAATAGCACTATAAAACCCGCATAGCTATTGGTAGCAGATATGGTTTTCTGTCGGTATTCTTCTAGCTGGTCTAAAAAATTACGTACTTAATAATTAAATAATTATGATCAAGCTCAAGAAAATTCTAGATGTAAAAGGTTCCCTAAAGATGCTTACTGAAGTTTCCTGTTTCTATAGCCTTTCCCTATACTACAGTCATTGCTTGTTTTGCAGAGATTTAGTGTCTGTGGTCTGAAAAATGGTGCTGAGAGGAAAACTTAAATGTAACAAACGTCGTATAAAAAGGGCTAACCCTGTAATGGTCATTGTCTTGTTTCCACTGTGACTTGAAATGAGAAACGAGAAGGAGATTTAGATTGGGGTTTAGTGGGAGATTTTCCCTTAAGAACATAATCAGGATATTGAAAACTCTTAACAAAAGATGAAGATTTAAACAGCATGGAGCTGAACAGCAGTGAGTGGAGAGCACTTTGGGGCATAGCTAATGAATAGCAGTCCAAAGGAAAAGTATGGATTAGAAAGACTAATAAGTCTCTTCAAACTAATTTCCCAAATTCCTGTATCTATTTGGAATGGGGATTAATATTAATTAGGCTCTTGCCGCTCCTTTTGAACTCCTATGTCATGATCTTGACTAAGAAACATCTTAATTAAACATAATATGGAAATAATAAACAATATGAGAAACGTGGCATTATTGAGATTACAGGCTGTTGCTGCAAATGTCTACCTGTGCTGAAGCCCTTAAGAAATGTCAAAAAAGCAAAGTAATTGAACATTTATTGTAAGCTTTCCCCTAAATCATTAGAACTCCACTGTTTCTGCTTAAATTCCTCTCATCCTCAGGTCAAGGAGAGAGTCAGGTAAGTAACTGACACTGGAGAAATGGTCTTAAAAAGAAGCTCTAAGGGTAAGAGCTCACTGGAGATGTAGGGACATTAAGATCCACTCTGCAGCAGAGTAGTGCCATGAGTCAGGAGGTCTCTCTCTGTATCAATTTGCTAGTAACTCACAGTGTTTGCCTGTGCAGTGCCTCTGGCCTCTGGTAAGTGGGCATGGTCTTTACCTCTCCTTCCTCCATTCTTAATCAAAGAAAATAAACAATAATAAAGACAGAGCTAAATCTGTATGGAAAAGAGCCAAACTCCCAAATATGTTTGGGGTCTCGTCACCTTTCTCTGCACCCTGACTTGGATCAGCTTTCTTAGGTCTTTGCTCCCATACCATAACCAGGATTGGATGGGTCCAACACCCTAGAATACTGTGGTAGCCTTGTTCTGGAGTGTGTCTATGTTGGCAGTGAACTGATTCAGACTGTCATGGGTGTTTCTTCAAACAGTATTCGATTCTTAACTGAAGATACAGCCTCATTTTAATCTCAAATACCAGTATTGGAATTTCTAAAAACAATGGAATTATTTCAAAAATTCCTTATTACATTGGCATAAAGGGAAGAACATCACGCTAGAGCAAAAATCACTGAAAGACAGTTGCTATTCTCTACTCCTGTAATCTACTCAAGGTGTGGAATAAAAAACCATCCCAGGACTGGAAAATGGCACTTTAAACTTTACTGGTATGACGAATTTATTTCTAGATAAGATTAGTGGTTCACTTTCATAAGATTGTAGAGACCATGAGTGTTCAGACTTTGAATAACTACTTTTATCTAGATGCCAAAATACAAATGTAGTAGCCAAAATTCATTCACTCAGGTTATAGTATCAGTACTTCAGATTCCTATCTAAGCATTATTTAGAAGAGGAAAAAAGAATTCCTAAAACCTGAGCCAAATCTGATTCATTTGGAATTTTCTTGCATCTAGTGTTATTAACAGATGGATGATAATTGGAATGGGAAACCAATGTGGAGACTGACAAAATGACTCAGAGAGGAATGTGAGAAATTAAGTATGAATAAAAGAGTGAAAGGATGAAGAGAAAGGATACAAGATTAAATGTGATAAGGTCTGGGAGAAAAATGCCTTCTGGCCAGACCTGTAGAAACTTAAGGCACAGTGATTATAATTTTGTTTGTCTGTCTCTGAACCACTGCCAACATCAGATAATTTAGCCATGGCTAGAGTTTAGGAATTACTTACCTTTTTCCTCCATGGAAGGAAAATCACTTTGTGATACATTTTGTAGAGCCTTTCGTTGAATTCAAACTGTACTTGAAGGTAACACCTGATAATAGCAGAAATTAATTACTGGGCTCTGGACACAACACAAAGAAATCAAAAGAATTAGCAGAAAAATATGTGTCTTCAACAAGTTTCATTTTCAACACAAGCTCATGCAAACATAAAGATACCATTCGTATTTAGGATTCAGAAAAATGAGGGAACATGTGTAAAAGTGTACATGTAGTTTTTGGAGCATACCAGGAATATTTGAACAAACGGATGCAACCATAATGAACAAAACAATGAAATAAAAAGCTCCATTATGCAAAACGAATAGTAGTGCAGGATAATTTTGACAGCTCCTTTGGAAAGAAACAGTGAATGACTGTAAACTTCAGAGTAAACCATGAGCTGTTTAAGCAGGTGTTTAGTGTAAGAGTTGCTAGGTTTGTTGTATTAGCAGTCATTGTCTTCCATCACAAATGAGAAACCTGACTCTGAGAGAAAGAGAAGCATCATGCCTTGGCGTATGGGTGAGAGCCATTCCGACTGGGATAACTTCATTTCAGGTAGTTTATGATAACTTGGTGAAGATGTTGCAGATGAAAGGAATCACAAGCCTCACAAGCTCAGCCATAAGAGGTAACAGGGCTGGAAAAACTCTTTGGGGTCACATGGCATTTGGGATAGTCACCTTGGAATACACAAGTAGAAGCATACTCAGTGAGCTGAGAACTAAACCAATGTGTACTTCAGCCTGTATGTTTCAGGGCACTGTATTTCTGCAGCTGTAGGGGAACTGCTGTCCCTCACTGTGGGAGGCATCCCTTTCTTTAGATACCAAGCCTCAGAGGCCTTTGTTTCACTTGCAGCTCTGTAAGTTATTTCCTTCTAAAATAGTAATGCTGATGCAATTTGTTCCAATTTAGCTGATGCCATAGTACTTTTCCCTCTGCCCTGTCTCTTATGTCTGAACAGAACACTGTTTCAGGACTGGGACACTGAGGTAGACAGTGCAAGTGAAGAAAATGTTAAATTATTGTTTCAAACACAACACTATAACCATCTTGGAAAATAGCCCAGACTATACTGTTCCAACTCTGTTTCTTCAGCCAGTGGAAATGGAGGTCAAGAAAGGGAAAAAAACCAAAACAAAACAAGGGTCTGCGTTCCTGGGCTCTGCGTGAATGCCATCTCCACCATCACCCTGTGCACTCTTCACTCACGCTTCACGCCAGATGGAGGGCTCTCTGAGACTGCCATCTGCTTTGACCCATTGCGTTCAGCTCCCTCTGAACGCAATGTTACAGCAGCTTCACACAAAGTGCTTTGTACAGATGCAGCAGTTTCACAGATATATACAGTACCTCAATTCTCTAAAAATAATAGAGGACAGGAAATGCTGAGCTTAACTTTTTCTCTTCTGTACAGCACAGCATTCAGTGGCCTAAGTGAAAATCAGTCTTAAGGCAGTATCTTTGATGCAGATGCTCAGAGGAGCAGTTTAGTAATATTTAGCATATTTTTTATTTGCTAAGAAGTGCATATTTCTTATTGTCTTGTTACATATTTGAAGCGTTATGCACAAATGCCTTAACAATTTGTTTAAGTTTATACATTGTGGGTGGACCCTGGCAGGCCCAGGAAGAAGGCTAATTAGCCTAAGTAGAGAGCTGTCAGTCAGCAGCAGGAGGTGTGTCGTTTAGGAGGAGACAGAGAGGCTGGGTTAATGGGTGATTGGAAGAGAGTGAACTTGAAACCAATCCAAGTAGGGCACGTAAAATAAACACTGTACTAGAAAAGTATAAAGCAATGTGATGAGAGAAACTACACACTTTCTTTTCAATAAAGGCTTTGTGTGCACACAAGCTGTTTGTCGCGTTGTCCATCCCGACCATTCACGACAATGGTGATCCCAACTGACGTGAATATCAGAGGAGTGGGTTGCAGGCCGAGGTGCAGCCAGGGACGAAGCTTGGTGAAGCTTGAGAGCAGCGGGGAGTCTGCTTTGGTCCAGACCTGAGATTCGTATGTCTGGGTTATCAGGTGAGCCACCAAGAACGAGATATGGATCAGCAAATGACCCGAGACGAAGATTCAGTTTCTACAACATGGAAAGCTGGAACACAAGGGAGTGAAGGGTACTGATTATGGGCTGAGGCGAATGCTTTTATGGACTTGGCAGAAGAGTTTCGATCCTAGTCCTGATGTAGCTTTCAGTGTGCGTGTTTGGGAGGAAATCGGTCATGAACTGTGGGATTTTGTCTCCCAAGGTGATACTGACACCACAGAATTAGCAACTACCTGGCGATTACTTACAGAGACCTTGAAAAATCACACAGCAATGCGAAACGGGGCTGACGCCACCACACAGGGGGAATCCGAGAGTGGGTCAGCCTCTGCAGCCACTGAGAAATTTAGCCGCCTGAGTGTTAACAGCTCACTTAAGAAAACAAATGAGGGTGACAAATTGCTGTGGGATGTAAAATCCCTGCCAGACAAAACTCCTGCGCAACAGCTGGCAGAGAATTATGAGGAAGCCGATAACGCTAATGAGGGGGAGTCATCTAACTTTCTCCGGCCAAGAAATATAGAACCTTCTGCTCTGCTTTTATATCCACTGTTACCTTCAGATGCCGAAAACGATGAGTCAGATGAGCAGAATCCTTACATAATTGAATCTGCGCCATAAGAGTGAGAACTCTGTACAATTACAGCTGCACCATCGGGGGGCGGGGCGCAAACAATTACAACTGCGCCATCGGGGGGAGCAGCCATCTTGTGAGCAGCCATCTTGTCGACTGCCCTGCCAGCCCACACAGCGGAAGACACGTTCCTGGACCCTCCCCCCTGCTACAATATGAGTAACCCCTCACAACCCACAACGTTTCTGGGCACAGGTTAAGCAAAAAGCAGCAGAAATGGGCGACTGGAATTTAGTGGAAGCACTGGGACGCAATGATGCCCCCGCGGAGGCAGTAGCAGCTCCTCAAGATGGAGCCTCTGCAGCATTTCTGGTACTTAAGGCTGCAGACAGTGCAGGGCAAAATCACGAACATGACCAATTTGCATGGAAATTTGTCGTTGATTTACGGTCTTGCATTGAAAAACACAGGCTAAACTCACCAGAGGTGACGCAGTTGCTATGGATTGTTAATGCCGATTTACTGGCTCCGTATGATATTTCGCATTTAGCTCAAATTTTGTTCTCTCCGGTACAATATTCCA
>NW_010423014.1:0-14658 GCF_000710305.1 Buceros rhinoceros silvestris
AAACGAGAGGCAGTGGCTGGTTTTGCAGTTGCATTAGAGGATCATATAATACAGAGTCATCAGCTCCAGGATCTTTGAATAGCAGAACCTTTTAAGTCAAGGTCAAGGAACACCAAGAACATTCACAAGCCTCTGAACAAAGAGGTGGTCAGAGCAGTAGTAGATACTGGACTAGGAAAAAAGAGCCCTCACCACAAAAACAAGGAAGATGCGGAAAAGAAGGACGTTCTTGATCCCGGTCCTCCACAGCTGATGTTAGGTAAACCATTATATTCTGATTTGTGAATTTTTGTTTTTATTTAAAATACACTAAAATGAGGGAACTAAGCTTTCTGTTCAACAAGATAATCTAATGCTAAACAGCATAAAATCTCGCTTTAAAATTTGTCAAAATTCAGCAGTTTAGGCCATCAGGTAAACAACGGAATTGCCATCAGTGGCTTGAACGTGTTTTTTCACGCCTGAAATGTATTTAAAAATATTATCAGTGTGACAATGAAGGTAAAAATGAGGAGGGTGGTGCATCTTGACGAACAAGAATTCTTCACTAAGAGGCAGGAAGTCTTTTAACTTTTTGGACGTCTTTTATATTTTGACTGTCATAACTTTCTTTACCTTACATTCTCAAGCAAACAACAGTGATTTTGATATTGTATTTATCTGGAGGAATGTTTTAGTACTAAATTTTTTTAACTCTGTTTGAAATGGTTTGGTTTATTCCTTATTCAGTAAAAAGACATTCACTAGTGCCGCATTAATGTATTCTGTGTTAATATATATACTCACCTTTACTCAAAGTTAAAAAGGTTTGTTTTTACAGTGGTCCTGGGGCTAAACCGAGAAGAATTAACACCTGTAGTTAAATACCTTTTTCAAATTTAGAAGCAAACATGCAACAAGATAAAAGTCACAGATGTGAGAGCTTGGAATGATGCCTGGTGAGAAAGCTCCCTTTTAAATAGTATTACAATAATACAGTTGTACAGCAGCAACAGAAAATATTCCTTAAAAAAACAAACCAGGGAGCATCTCCAGAGACAACGAGTCCCACCTATCAGTTTCAGTCTCAGATTTCCCTTTTCTAAAGGTTTCTACAGTATTCTTGCCATGAACATCTTCTTGTCTCCATCCTTTCTGTGGTCTTGCTTGGGCTTTTCTTAAAGGACCTTCCAGCTCCACAACTGGTCGTTTTAAGCATAATAAATTTTCCTGATCACTAATAATTGGTTTGAGGGGTTTTTGGTTTTTGGGTTTTTTTTCCATAAAAATGGCCCTAGGCCTCTCTGAAGATCGTGTTGCCTTTGCTATAGTAACTGTCACACTAGTCCCAGCTCTGAAGAGAACCATGCAAATCAGTGAGGCTCCGTACAAGCACAGGCATCTGCCTTTTGGAACCAGCTGAAGGTTAAGAGGGTAACTTAAGATAATGCACAAGGAGTGAGTGTGACAGGACAAAGGTAGTAGACAAGGTGATTATTAGCATGTTCACATGGTTAGAGTTCTAACGATGGGGAGAGTTTTTCTTTGGTTCATTCTGAAGAGGAGTTTGAAAGGAAGGAAGATAGTGGGGGGGAAGACAGCAGAGAGGTGCTGGGGTTAATAGATATAAATAATGACTGATTATGGAAGCTAAAGGTTGCGGTGAAAAAATGCAGCCCAGGTGTGAGCATGTTCTTTGCAGTTATAAGAAAAACAAAGTATTTTCCCTTTAAACCACAGCATTGACTGAAACGTCTCATACGAATGCTTGTGCAAGTGATTCAAAAGAATGTGCTGAATGATTATAAAAAACTCTTCATGGATTTTGCTTATCAGTATTTTCACCTATAGTCTCACATTATTTTAAAATTCTTGTGGTCAGGCTTTCTCTTCTGAGTAAGAATCGTGTGGTTTAAACCTTACAGCTGTGCAACAACTTTGAAAATGTAATGTAATGCAACTTTTTCTTCTTGAGTTTGTGTGTAATCAAACAAAAACTCACAGGCCTCTGTCATTAAATTCTTCTCAATAGGGACTTGAATCCTAAAATCTGCCACTAATAATATTTGAAAGGTTAATGTATGTAATCACTGCGGTAACGTTCAGGGTGGGATAAGTAACTCGGTTGTAAACGGGTGTGTCGGTAAACGGGATGGGCTTGTAAACGAGGCATAAGGATGAAAGCTCTTGGGTGTCTTGAGCTGTGATAAATGCAGGCTTTCATTGCTTGTCTTCACGCAAAGCGCTGCTCTGAGAATATCTTCATAGAACCTTTTACTTCAGCCACATATTCCTTCTTGTCTGTCCTGCTGCCGGTTCTCCTTCATTGCCTATGCTCTATAAAAGCTTTCCTTCCAAACACCTGTATAACCTGTACGCTCACAAATGTCCCATCTGGTTCTTACTCAGGTTTTGCCACCAATCTCTTCCTATTTGGAAGCTTTAATCATCCATTTGTGAAAGTTTTAAACAAGGGTTTTTTCATGCCCCAGGGGTACACAAAAAGCTTTCCACAAAGCCATCTCATTGTCTTCCTTAAAACAGTCTCTGACCACAGTGTCAGGCAGAAAATCAAGCGCAGGCATTTTTTATGTTGTGATACTCTCCTTCATGCTGTGGCTGGTTTTCTGCCTTGTTCGCTCCGTGTGTAGTCAGGTATTTCTCAACATACAGACCATCACCTGCGGATATTGGACCATCAAAACAGCCTCTTGGTGCCTTTCCCATTCACCGATACTCTTAGGTATTACTGTCAGACAAAACTTTATGTATGTTTTTACTGAGACTTTTATTGTGAATTTTATAATTCGATTCTTCTTTTGTAGCAGAAACACTGATCTGTGCAATATATGCTCTTCAAGAGCAGTTGAATGGTCAAGAGGGAAAGCACTTCTGGTTAGGAAAATTTCCTGGTCACTCAGCTACTGATTTCAGCAATTCATGCACAACCTTTAAGCAAAATACATGTTATGAACTAGTTTTGAGACTCTACAAAGTTTGCAGTATGTGTCATGTTTCCCTTAAATCTCATAATATTTTTCACCATCAAGCATTTTACTGCACCCGAACTGATAAACAATGCTATTTTACGTTAATACAGTGTATATTTTACGTTCTGAAATTACAGTGGCATATATACATACATATGCGCTTTGCAGCTCAACAGGGAGTGGTCTGAACAGCAGCCCACAGCCTGCAGGCAGAGCTGCGAGCTTCCGCACAGCGAGGAGATGTGGAGCTGCTGTCCGTGTGTCCAGAACGAAGCAGCACGCCTCTGAGGCAATTCAGTTTGTATATAACCACTGACATGATCTACAGCGATCATGGATTCAGATATTCTCTTGCTACTTCAGTTTACCTGCGTTGCTTACCTTTGACTTGGTATCTTTACGAGGGTGACAAAAGTAACAGGGAAGAGCCTATGTGAACCAAACCACGTGGAGAGAAAGCACTTCCCACCTTGTTCCAAAAGCATAAACTGACCCAGCCGGAAATCTCAAAGCCACCCTGTTGTTCTGAGACATGGGATTAAATTGATTTATGTTTGATGGATGTCATGAGCACACAAGGGAGTAGGTTAGGCAGACAGCTGAACTAAAGGGGAAAAAGTATTCCTTAGAATTCCTCTAGTGCCTGAAAAATGTTCAAAAATTAACAGATCCTCTCCTAGGTTAATGAAATACTTGTGCAAGCGGATCACCAAAACTCCATTCTTGCGTTTGTTAGGATTCCTTTTCTCTTCATGACTAACTAGAATAATGGGTTTGGACAGGAAAAGTGTCTGATGGGGTTTTGGAAGCTTATACCGGACAAATAAATGCTGCTTATTAATATCTGGTTTATGCAAAGTTTTTGGTACAGATTAAAGGGTTGACCCTTTCCTTCCCATTTAGAACTGAAGTGCTCATCCTGGGGTCATCAGCTCGCCTTCTGACTGTTGCGTGTCTCTCCTCCTTTCTTGTTTTAGCAAATACCATTGAGGTCTCACCCTGGGCTCATGCTACTGGCTTATTACACGTAACTTGGACATTCCTCCACTGACTTTGGTCAGTCATACAAGCTAATTCTTCTGCTCTTCAAAGATGACAAAGATCTATTCTTTGCTGTACCCATTTCTTTAACTACCAAGATACTGACACGGGACTTTCTCTGCCATTTGGGGGGGAAGAGGACTATTGTAAATATTTTCACTGATTCCTTCTTTGAGAAGGCAAAGAGTTCATGCGTGCATGCAGCAAGGCACCTCACAGTGAGATCGACAAGCTCAGTTATCACAGCGACACAGTCACTGCTGTCTTGTGACCAACTCTTTGTTTCTTTATGCTCTTTCTTTCTCTTGCATCCATCACAGTCTCTCTTCAGTATTTTGCACCAGCAACAGTTTTTTATTATACCACTTCATTAACTTTTATTTTAAGAATACAAAAATGCAATGTTAAAGAACCTTCACAAATGAATTCTAATAGAGACTTTTTTTATACTGGCTATTAGATATTATGTTATTGTGCACTGTTGTCTAGTTAATAATCCCCATCTTAATGGCTGTGAAAAGGTATCAAAATTAATTCAAAATACTTGGTAAGTAAAAGTTTATATTTTTTTTTAAATCCTGTATAAATCCTGTATGTAAAAGAGGTTCTGACAATTATTGAATAGCTAATTAATAGTAAGAAGTATGTTGCCTGTCAGTGGTTTGTCTGATAATAGATTTACATGAAGTATCTGCATAAATTATTTTTAAATCAGTGAATTTCACATGAAGGAAATCCATTGTCTCCATCTGCCAATGTGTTTTATTTAGTGATTCGTTGTTGTTATTCTCTACAGCTCAGAAATTAGAGCCTCCTTCCTTGCCACTAACTGCTGAAGAATGGGTGAAAATAAAGCAGATCCATACAGCATAGAGACTCCACACATCCTCGTGCAATACACAGGGAAGAATTTGCACTTTGACCTCATGTATGTGTATAACTGTGTGATTGCGTGAACTACACAATTGTATTTAAAAATTTTTTTCCATAGTTAGTGCTAAAAATCATTAGCTGGAGGAAGAAAGGAAGGAAAGATTCTACTGTAAGACACTCTTTAGCGTTTAATAGATGGAGCCAGCTACCAGTGGCCAACTCTGGAAGTGTTTTGGACATGACATGGTAGAGGAAGGTTGGTAGTGTTCCTTCGCTTCAGAAGTCATGACAGGCAAGGAGAAGCTAATCAGCCTTTTTATCTGTTCATGGAAAGCAGGCGTAGGCTATTTTCTGCTCTATTTAACCTTCTGTTAGATACGGTCCTAGCCTTCATCATCAGAAGGGTGAATATTCACTAATTATACAATTTAAGATGTATTTTGTTTTCTCACGTTTTGTTAATGGCAGTTTAGTCAATCATTATTTCTGTCTGCAAAGTGGAAGTAGGTGCACTCTTAACACCAGTCAGCCACTTCCTTCGGTTATCTGAAGAAGAGCTTGCATTTCCCCGTGGTGGCTTTGTTCAAAGCATGTGTGTAGCGTAAGCATAAATACATCATGCTTTATTAGACTCCTTCATCTGTCCTCTTGGAGATACCAATCAAAGGGGACACACAACTGACTGAAGAGGAGCGCTGCTTCAGAGAGGTGGTGATGCTAACTAGAAGAACTGTCCCAACTGCCGGCAGGTTTCTTTCCACAGTGCGTTTTAGAGTGTTTTTTCCTGCCTGTTCTTCCTTTTAATTTTTCTTGAATAAAGACTTTTTACAGCTGAGTCTGATGTGAATCAAGGTCTTTTAATAACCTTAGATACAGGGCTTTTGCTTCTTTTTACATCAGCGTTAACTGAAGGTGTACAATTGTCCCCAGACAGGTGGGATGGATCTGGCCAAAGACCATTCTGCCAGTTCCTAGCTACCCTGAAGTCTAAAGCTTGACAAGACAGCACTCATTAAAAAGATTACTTTAGATTTGGCACAAAAAGGGAAATGTCTCTGGAATTCTTTTTGTCCTCAGTGTTTCTTGGCTTTCCTCCCTCAAGGGAAAGAAGCCACTGTATCTGAAAGCTTTCCCTTCAGCTGGCTGCTGGCCATTAATCCTTTTGTGTTTGCCAGCTCAATAGTGCACACTACTTGTTCTAGTTTTCACTCCTTTCTCAGTTTGGCCTTCCTCTGAGAGCCAACTGCCTTTTTGTCCAACTCTCTATCTTTTGTCAGGTTGGAGATCATCAGCGTTTGGTGGGAATTTCGGTCAGATAAAGGTGAAGTTTTCTTGTAGCCTGTGAACATGCTTTCTCTTTTGTTTTATTTTTTGGGTTTGGTGGTTTGGTTGGGGGTTTTTTTGTATGTGTGAAATGCTGCATTTGATGTGTATTTCTCATTGAAATTTAACATCTCTGTGAGGAAAAGGGGAAAAAAATTAATCAGCTTTGATTTTAAGTACTTGTTTCATCATTTTTTTTCCTGCCATCAGCAGCAGTTGGCATTTCTTGCTTTCTGCCACTCCACGTGTTGTTAACACAAATTCACATACTGGTTTAAGATGTAATATATTGCGTCATTTCTATAGAAGACTGATTTTATTTTCACCAGAAAGACTATTTTAACTGGAAAGTAGTAACAGAAAGAAACCGATGACCTTTCAGGCAGTCAGAATTTTTCTTGTCAGCATTTTTTACTTTTCAGCTTTTAGAATGGTTTAAAGTCAGGTCCAGTGGTTATGGGGAGTTTTTTTCTTTTGAAAAACAGGTGCTACTTTCATGTTTCCATGTATTCTATAAAGTGAGTACATTTTTATCTAACTATTCAAGCACATAATACGTGAGTATTGTAATTAAACTACTTAAGTGAATATCATAGTGAATTAAATGTAATCACCTAGAAAGTAATTTTGATTATGGATTTTTATGGTAAGAAATATCATTTAAGGCTATTTTATGATGAACCACTTTATTCCATTTTATTACCTTTTTTTAAAACATAGTTTAAATCATAGTTTAAAAAAAAAAACTATGGGAAAACATAGTTTGCAACTGAGCTATACATTTGAATACTATGTAGGAAGAGTAATTCATATGGAGATTTACAAATTTTCTTAAGATACTAATTCTGAAAATATGCATCTTGTAGAGCGTTCATGGATTGATGAATAAACTGGTTTTACTCTCTGTAATCTATCCTGTTTCATCTGTTCCAATATGAAATATATTGTAAGTAACTGCAGTTATTTTTTCCAGGCATGCCTGGAAGCCTTAGAAAACTTGACAGGTAAAACGTCTTGTCCTGTGTGCAGAAAAGAGCAGCATCAGACCAGAGTAATACATGATGGGGCACGCTTCTTTAAAATGAAGTGCACCATTAGGTAAGCCTGACTTCTGCTGTCACCGGACAATATTTATTTCTGAATAATGTTCCAAATGTATTAAAATACAATAAGAAGCTAGACAGAGTGAATGCACCGCAAAAATTACAGTTAAGAAAAATGAATGAAACTATTGCTTCATATAAATAATGAAATTACAACAATTAGAGTTTCTTCTTCTCGAGCAAAATGGTGTCTTACAGAATTGAAGCTTCCTGGAGGGGATACATTGTTAGAAAAAGATATAAAAACTTGAGAAAACCAGTGCCTCTTAAAATAGCAAATTAAGAAAGCAATTCTTTGAGAAAAAGCTATGCTGCATTTGCTGCCTTGGTCTGATTCAGCTCCCTTAAATCAAAACTCCTGAGTATCGGCTCTCTACCTTTTCATTTATTCCCTTGTATTCATGTCAAACAGGCAGCTCTGGAGGCACTCAGTTGTTTGTCAGTCTGTTCATGCCATCCTCTTTACCAGTAGAACTAAGGAAAGTAATTTAAATGCTTGGTTTTAAGGCCTGCCTTTTGCCTAGGCCAACAGCAGCGGGGATTTTGTGAGGCTCTGTATTTCCCTTCTCTTCCTGATACGTCGCAGCCATCTGTTTTCCTATAGAATTATATGAAGGGGAATGGTAAGGGGAGAAACAAACAAATCCATAAACACTGACAACGTCTTTTCACTGTCCCTGTTCACTCACTGGACTCTGAACAAGGTAGTTCCATTCCGTAGCTTTGCTCTTCTCCAGCTTCAGCTCAGAGGGTAACAAACTGGGGCCCTGACCCCATGAGAACGAGGCCAGGTCAGATGCCAGCATTTCGCAGAGCCTCTGCTTGCCTTTAAGTGCACAGCTGCTGTCAGCTCTCTCTGCAATCCTCAGGTCCTCCTTTGCCAACTTCCAATCTTCCCCTGGTTTAGTAACAGCCAGCCCAGCTCAGCTTTGCAGCAACAGAAACTTCTCTGACACATCCTCAGCCATTAACACACTCTCGCTCCTCGGGGAGCGAGAGAAGCCACCTTCCAGTTCAGGTGGCCCACAGCCTGGTCAGCAGAGGTTATCAAAGCCACACAAGACAGACATTTAACTGCAGCTACCACACGCAACGAGGAGAGCACTCTTCACCCAAGCTGCAAGCTACATCAGTGAGAGGTTTAAACCAAGGCTTAAATCAGTTGTCTGGGGTTTTTTTAAAATCACTGCTTTAGTGAAACAAAAGAGTGCTTGGAGGAAAAGGCTCCTTACTGCCTGCCATCATTTCTCAGGCTTATTTGGATGTATCCTGTTGGAGGAGGGCTTTGGAGGCAAAGACCTGCTCTTGCTCTGTGGTACACTTATGTATGACAGCAAGATTAGGGTCCCAGAGATGATCTCACGGACTGCTGCAACAAAACTGGTACCACTGTTCTACCTGTGTGGTGGCAGAAGAGAGAGAGGAATGGCTGTTCTCAGCCTTAGCACTGAGGCAGCTGGCTGGTTGCTCTGCTGCCTTTGCAATCAACGCACAGTCCTTCCCCGGAACAGAGAGAACGAACACGGAGCTAACTGAAGGAAGCTACTGTCACACTTGAAAGTGCTCAGACACCGAACTTTGGAAGAAGTGAATCCTTTGGTGGATTGTGACTGTCATCAAGTAGCATGATGAGAACAGACAACAGAAAGAGATTCTTCTGTGTGGCAGACTGGGGGAACAGTTGTGTGTGCTTTTTTCTGCGGTCGCAAGATACGCTAGTTCACTACACACGGGGTCTCAGTAAAGGGGAGTTGGAGAAGGTTTCTGAATATGCTGGAAGCTGTATCTTAGAGCCATCTGCTAAAATTTCTCTCATTAAACTTCAGATGGCCACAGCAGCAGCCCACCAAGCAACCTGCATGGGCTGGCTTCCAGGACCCGGTCTTAGATACCCGTGCTAGAGAGAAACAGCCTGACAGATTGTCCACGTTTCATCACCTGAGTATAAGCCATGGGAAGGTCTTCATTTAACACACTTTCCATATATCGTCCACAGCATTAGCAAATCATTCTTGCGTGTAACACTTCAGGATTTTGCAGGGAACAAAACGGGCACTACTTTTTCACCTTCTATTAAGAATAAATTTATAGAGTCTTTTCATACAGGTTAGCCAGGTGGAAATGAATTCAGTACCAGTTGTGATTAAGGGATATGTACATATTTTTCTTAGCAGCTATCAAGTGGGAATTGTAGATGAGTTTTCCTGCTGTTCGCTCTTACACTTTTAAGTGGTGGTTAATGAAAACACTAAAGAAATTCTTCACAAGAAGCTATCCATTTCCAGATGCTAAAAAGCTTTTCTAAAATAAATTTTGCCTCTCAAACTTGTACTGTGCTTTTAAAATGTCACTCCCCAAACATTAGCACAATCAAATGGCATCCCAATTGGGGAAAAAAAAAAAATTAAATTTTCAATAACCCTACCTTCTCTGGAAGGACCGTAAAGGTTAAACATCAAGTTTCATATGCTTAAGTAACTATCACAAAGTAAAAACAAGGTCCGCAATGTTAGTACTAGGAAGGACACGTATTACTTGTTTCAGGGTGCTAGAGTAGTCCTTGTTACATTAAAATTTTTAATAATCTAGATCAAAGGAGATAAGGAAGGTCACTGAAACCACAGTGTGCTACTTTTTAGCACTCCTATAGACAGAAAGCAGGGTGTTGCTTCAGCATGTTAGGTAGGGAATTTCTTTGATCCTACCTATAAATGTCACTTCTGTATGTCATTTAATTGTGGTATAGTCTTCTATTGGTGCAATTCAAATCTCTTCAAATGCATTACATTATCTCCAGCTTTGCTGAAAATCTCGCCATTGTCTAGGATGTGAGGTAAGTCATGGTGAAATGATGTAGTTGAGTTCAGTTTCTTCCTCCCCCCTCCACATGATTTCTCCCAACGATTTTAATTTAAATCTCACCAAACAGTATAATGGTCCTGGAATTTGTTTAGTCTTTTGACTTCCTTTATCACATGGAGATGGTAAACATTCTGTTGCTAACTTGAAGTGGCTCCAAGCAGCAAAACTAGGAGGATATTAAACCAGTAAAAGCTTATCAACTGATTCATTGATACGCTGTAAATTCCAGCCTTTTCATTTTACTTTTGAGGGTTACCATAAGTCAACACATTAGTAAGCAATTTGCTGACATTGGATCACTTAAAAAGGCTTCCCTGTGGACAAAGTTCACTTTGGTGCTTTGTTTCATCATTTTATTTTATCATGGTCTTGTGCTGCTGTACAGATGACTGATGTTGTTTCGCATACCGATGGAGTATTTCAAATAGTCAGTTTATGCCACTCCATTCACGTTTTAAGAGGTCGCAGACATAAAATAGAGGTATGTGTTTTCAGAAATAACTTCAATTAATCAGTTTCAGTTGTTCTAGAAAAAACAAAAAGGTTATTCACTATTTTGCATTAAAATACAGCAGGATTTAATATTTAATTCCTAGAACATGTTAACACACATAAATAAATAATAAATGCGTATTTCCCTTCTGTTCACACTGATAGTTGCACTGATTTGCCAGTTAGCAAAAACTCTGGGTTAAATTCCAGTTACGCTTATTTTTCTTCCCAGCCTTAGACTTTTATTTGCTGGTGCATGAGTTGGGTCAGGTCATGCTGCAGAAAATACAGGGGTAGCTCAAAGGAGATAGTATCTTAGCAGCAGGGGAACTGAAAAGATCGCTGGCTCGGGCAGGAAAAGTTTTCCTCCATTCTTACAGCGCCTGCCCAAGAAGGCTCTTGAGAGGACTTTGGGAAGGACTAGGAGAAATGGGGAAGAGAAACAAGTGTGAGCTGTGGGAGGAAATGGAGGGTTTCTTCCTGCTTCCCTGAGGGGAAAGGGCACAAGCAGCGCAGGCTGGGACAGAGAGGGGCACCGCTCGCTCCATGCACCCCCAGCTCCTCCAGCCCCTTGCTTTCCGCTCTCCTCGGTTAGTTTTCCTCCATAGCCTGCCGAGTCACGGTAGAGTTCACCAAGACAGGCCGGGTCCTGGAACTGACCACATACTGTCTCCGTTGCTCTCGCATTCACAGAAGGAGACACTGCATACAGGCAGAGTTACGCTGTGGTTGCTTTTCCCCCAATTTTGGGTCCTGAGAGGCTATTAGGAAGCATCATCCTGGCTGCTCTAGCCTTCCATTACGTACCCTTATCTTTCTCAGGAAAAGAGTTCAGGTCTGTTCAAGATTGATACCAATACAAATGAAGACCAAGACAAAAGTGTTTTCAGATGTTGAACAGAAACACTGAATTATTTAAGGTTTAGGTGTAATCTTACCCTGTTCTTCCTGAGGTCCAATTTTGAAAAGAAATCAGTAAAGCAGTTAAAAATGCAATGCAGAGTAGATTCAGTTCTAGAACCCAGGCAAAACAGTTCAGATAACACTTACCAAGACTGTTGTCACTTAATTAAACACATGATCACAAAAATATTAAAGACAGAACCTGATTTAAGCGTAGCGCATGTCTGGTTGAGGAAGGGCACAGTATCATCGTTTGGGAGTGTTTGGAGACCAGAGTGTAAATATTGAAGGAGGCCTGCGGTCAGACCGTTGTTTGGTTGGGTTTTGTTTTACGCATACCACTGAAGGTCAGTGTGCAGGACTGCGTGGGAGAGAACCAGAGAGTTTTCTTTCTTGTCAGCAAGCAGTCAGGAGGGGAGCACAAGGATCACCCACCTGCTCTTTGCTACACATCAAACCCTCTCACAGGGTGCAGAAGGGGCTGCTGCTTTTCCTACCATGTTGTGCTTTAAATACAGATGCTATACAAGGGGTCTCAAGGAATTTTTTTTTCTCCTTTTAAGTTATGTTGATACACCAGCATTAACTAACACAGTAACGAAACCTGACTTGTTCTGACAAGGGGGCACAGCCTTTCAATACACTGCTGCGTCAGGGATCATTTGGAAATACAGACAGTCTTAATATGTCTCAGTTATCAGTCAATCAGACCATAAAATAAAAAGGACAGACAGGACCAAATCAAACACCAAGACACAAACTTGCCTTACGTGATGGTTTTAACCATTTCCCTCACCTGGACGCTCCTAATGTTTGTCTCTGATGTTCTTATTGAGAATCATGACGGGTTTTACTGCAAGACACTTTCATACTTCCACATTACATAGAAGTAATTTAAAAAAAAATTTAGCTGATTAGTTTTTTCATAGTTTTAGAAGGAAATTTAAGAAATTCAAAGTTTAAATGAAATCTTAGAGTGTTAAGTTACAGATACTTTTGTGGGGCTTTTTGTGTGATTGCTCTTGATTCCTTTGGGTCTAGAAAAGTTCACTTTGAATATTCTGATACTCAAGCAGTTGAGGGGAGCACATATGCTGGTAAAGCTACCAAAAGAAGCCCACCTTAAATGAACCAATAGGGAAGTGTTCAAGTACCATCAGGTGTCTGACCTTAACAACAACCCTTCTGCCACCTCACCTCCCACTTCCCATCCCATCCTCCCCAAACCGGTGCCTCCCTGTTCTCCTATCAAGTCCTCACTGCCAGGACATGCACGGAAAGGCTCACATTGCACGGTCAGGGCACAGGTGTTGAACTGTTCCTTAAAACCGCTGAAAGCATTTACGAGCA
This sequence comes from Buceros rhinoceros silvestris, assembly GCF_000710305.1. Taxonomy (NCBI): domain Eukaryota; kingdom Metazoa; phylum Chordata; class Aves; order Bucerotiformes; family Bucerotidae; genus Buceros; species Buceros rhinoceros. Next base: position 12,917 of record NW_010423014.1, read on the forward strand.
GAGCCACAAAAGACACATCTAAGACTGGTGTGTCTCCCTACAGGACTTCAGATACTGTGGTAACAGTGAGTGGCCACAGTGCGTTGGGATGGCACTCAAGGAGATGAATGACATTTAAGAAAAGCATCCGCTGCTTTTAGGTATTTATTTTGCTGAGCACTGACAGGAGCTGCTTCAGCAGTGAAGACCAGATTGCTTAGGCCTATGTGCAATATGCAGAAACATAGTTAGGGCAGCAGGTCATAGAAGTCTATAGCAAGAACAACACCTGAGATGCCTCTTCTCCCACTGGCTATCGTGCCTTTAAAGCATAGCAGAGGCACTGGTGTCCCATCAAATAACCGCTCAGCTAAGGTCTACACTTCCTTTCTCTAACACAGCTGAACCCCCTGTGCTGCTCGCACTGTACGTCTGCCTTGGGAAAGTTCAGCGATGCAAATCCTGTCTTTCATCTGAAGGATAATGGTCCATCAGTGGAGTCTGGGGACCTGATACTTGCAACCTCTAAATCAGCACTGGACACCAACGGCAAATTGGGACAAATTCCACAGACCATGCAACTACTCAGGCCCCACCCCACAACCACTCACACTTCACCCACATATGAACTACCTATAAGTAACAACAAATCTAACAGCAGTCGATTTTCTTTCCAGGTTCAAGAACTCAGCAATCGACTGTTGAGTCTGTAGGACATCAACCTAGATGAATTTTTTTCAAGATAGATTCTTCTATAGCTGCCAGTCAAGATGTGTTTCAGCAATTGGAAGGAAAAGAAATATTAATAAATGAAACTGACTGGGAGAAGATCCAGATGCACCTTAGTTGGCTGTTGGGATTTTTTTCCTTCCCCTTTTAAGTACTTCTGCATTTGTAAGCTTTTTTTGCTCTTTCAAGGCATGGGCATCTCTTCAGCACAACTGAGCATTTTACGTTTTCTTAAATTTTGGTCCATCTGTTCCAAATCAGAAATATTAATATTTTTACACTTCTGTCATGATTTAACCCCAGCCATCAACTTGCTAACCCCCCCACACCCTGTGGGATGGGGGAAGAGAATCCCAAGTGTGTAAGTGAGAAAACTCATGGGCTGAGGTAAAGGCAGTTTAACAGGTAAAGCAAAAGCCGTGCGCAGCAGCAAAGCGAAACAAGGAATTCATTCAGCACTTCCCATGGGCAGGCAGGTGTTCAGCCATCTCCAGGAGAGCCGGGCTCCGTCACACATAACGGTGACTTGGGAAGACAAATGCTGTAACTCTGAATGTCCCCCCTTCCTCCTTCTTCCCCAGCTTTATATGCTGCTGCTGCTGTCACATGGTCTGGGAGATCCCTTTGGTCAGCTGGGGCCAGCTGTCCCAGCTGTGTCCCCTCCTTGTGCACCCCCAGCCTACTCGCTGGTGGGGTGGGGTGAAGAGCAGAAAAGACCTGGACTTTGTGTCAGCTGCTCAGCAGGACTAAAACATCCCAGTGTTCCCAACACTGTTTCCAGCACAAATCCAAACACAGCCCCACACCAGGTACCACGAGGAAAACTAACTCTATCTCAGCCAAAACCAGCACAAGTTCAGCAGTATCTCTTCTACCCAGTTAAAGAGCCCAAAGAGGCAGTAGACAAAATTGAGAATCAAAATGTCAATAAAAGGCATTACAGACATGAAATCTGAACATTTTAATTACTATACTGCTGTTATTTACCTTCCATTGTTTCACTGCAGGTTGGTTGGTTTTTACTCAGGCATTTC
>NW_010423014.1:14770-22677 GCF_000710305.1 Buceros rhinoceros silvestris
CAGGAGCTATTTGACCGTCCCATCTGTATCAACCATTGAGTCCTGTAGTTCATCCTGCCCGTCTCTCTTCTTGTAACAGCAATCACAACAGACTGTTCTACTTTCTTGTTCACATTTGTTTCATCGCACTTGTCTTCAAGCATTTGAAGAGTTTTCCTTGAGAGCAACGTACTTGTCCTTTATGTCGCTCATATTATCAAAAGAAAATCCTCAGATGTTGATCCATACATCTCAGAATGATTTACCCTGTAGACTGTCACTGACAATTGGGGGGCAGGAAGGAGGAGAGAGAGGAATGCAACTATTCACATGAAAGAACTGGCAGGATAATTTAGAATGCCAGAGATTTTTTTTGCCATTGCTTAAAATAAAATTAAAAAGCAAAACTCCACTATGAATTACTCTGAGTTTATTGAAAACACAGTAAAAAAAAAAGCCTTCCTACAAAACATTCAGTGTAACATTTCAAACAAAGGAAAAACCACGTTACCACTGCTTTTCACAAAAGAAAATTCAACCTGGCTAAGGCGGCCAGTATTTTCATTTAGCTCTGTAACACAGCAAAGTATCCACAATTGAGAACATAATAAAATATATTTCTGGATGATCTAAAACAAACCAGGAAGGGATTGGTGGAGAGAAGGTATGTCCAACAGAAAACTGTTCTCATTAAAGCATCACTAAAAGCATAATTTTTCAGCTGTATTTTACACTGGTCCAAGAGACATCCATATGAAACAAACATCAGCTGAGCTCAAGACTGCAGAGTTTACAAAGCCCTAAGCACAAACTGGACCAAGAGTACACTACCGATTCCACTCCACATCTCAGCCTCCACCACAGTTAACATTGTGTGTAACTCTTTTTGTAAACTGAAATCTTAACTGGTAACACAGCAGCAGAAGACCTGAAAGTGCATGACAGAAGGTACCTGCTGCCTTTGTTACAGTGCGAGCAGCAGCAACATCCGTAGAAACGCTAGTTCAGCACTGTATTCTTACGGTCCATGTGAAGCTGATCCTGTGTGATGAGAACGGTCTCAAGTCTCCTCTGCAGGAATTTAAGAGACAAGCTTTATGAAGACAACGGCGATGCGTGTTTTCTATTTAGGTAACGCAGGGCTGGGTTCCTAATCCCACAAGAGAGTAAAGGAAACCCAGCCATGTTTTTTGTGTACAAGTATGTGTTTCATACACCTTAAGATCTTGAATCCATGACCCAAATGTATCTTCAATTTTCTATCCGTTTGTTTTTAATGGAACAGAAGACAGGCCAAATAAGTCAAAAATACTTTGAAACCTACCTTTAAAAGACAAAAAATTACTCAGTTCTGTTTTGTTCTACAAAGCCAGGGAGGAGAAAATTATTTGCACTGATTTTGTGAATCCAAGTATTTTGGGCCCAGACTGGGAAAACAGAAGTCATGCACCAGTTGATTTTCTCCATAAATATGTAAACACATCCACTGTATTCACAATACCAGTACCACCACAATGCCACTTTTCTGAATGATCAGTTTACATGGAGAAAGAAGGTCCAAAACCCGCTCATACACCTGAGCTACAAAAGGTACAGAAAACACAGGGGGAGTCTTAGCACGGCACCACGCAAAGTTTGATCGAAACATGAGAGTTACATACTGTTAACACACCGGAACGATGCTTCTCAATCTCCAATCAAGTAAGGCAGCAAGGCTCAGAGAGCTGTAGTCTTACTCTACAAATAACAAGGAAGGTACTTGAAGAGCTCTTCCACAGAACATCAGCTGCTCCGGCGGAACTGCCATCAGCACAGGCTCAAATCAGCTCTACAAGCACGTCACTCGCTGAGAAGCAGGCCGCTTGCCTCACGCTACTGCAAGTTACAAGCACATATATGTATGCCATGACTAAACCACCTTTATCTCACTCCTAATTCAAACTTACGGGAGATCTTGGTAGTTTGTTAGAGGATCCACTCTAACGAACAGGGTTCTTTTTATGGAATGTAACGGTAAAAAGCAGATCAAGTGCAAATGAATGAACAAATCCAAACATTTTCATGCTGGAAGACTTAAGGAGGGAGTGTCTCTGTACAGACTAAGAGGGAAAAGAAGTATATTAAAATCAAAGCAAGTGCCCTGGTACTTCAATAGCTGCTATCTACAGAAGCACTCAATATGAGGAACGCAAAATACAGCGCTGTTCATTAAAGGAGCTTCATCCAGTGACGCCGACTATAAAACTTAACGTAACAGAGAACAGGGGGGTGGAAACAACAGCAACACTTGGGGTTAATATACAACAAACATTTGGAAGCAGCATCCCAGAGTGCTCATGTAGGTACAAATGAATAGATACCTAAAGATCTTAAGAACTGGTATTTCCTTACTTCTGTGACTATGTGAAGCCTTCACACACATATAGCTTTTAAACAGCCTGGAATGAGATACGTCAGGATTATCAACATTTACAGGATATTTTTGATGCTATACCCTTGACTTGGAGTCACCTTCTGTAATTGTTAACATATTTAATGGTATGTATGTGAAAAAAAAAAATTACAAGCAATAAATGAAACTGAAAAAGCTATTTCAAAAAATATGTTGATTAATACAGAACTATCAAGCATCCTCAGGTTTTCTGTTGCCAAAACAGAGCTATCTTCGAAAGTTCACAGGCTTCCACAAAGTTAAAAGTCAAGGACACTGTTGCCCTGTAAATCACAAAATAGATTTTACAAATTTACTAAGTTCTTTTCAGCCTTAGTGAATTATTGGCGTATTTCAAGAACATCCAGTTAACTTTCCCATACTATGCGTTTCTTCTTTCTCTTTGAAAGAGATTTAGGTACTTTGATTGTGAAACATTTCAAAAAACCTTCCCAAGGAAGTTTCTTCCTAGTATGCATTCTTACAGATCATACATCAGACCTACAGAGATTCTTCTTGTTCTGTTATTTCACATTTTGTCTACAACAGGGAGAGCATCTACTCTTCACATCAATGCCACCGAATAACATAGTGAATGACTTGAAAACATAGACAAGGAAAGCAGGCCAAGATGTTAGATGTCTCTAAGAATTAAGGCCAAATTTTGAAAAAAGCATCACCAGCCCCTATATATCACGAACTTACAGATTTTTAACATAGTTTTGTAATATGGAATTTTAAAGTTCAGCTAGAGAAAGAAGGGCAAACAGACTGTCCATCTGCACAGGTGAGCTCCACATCATCCCCCCCGCCCCAACCCTCCCCAATTACTGGGGATTCTGGAAGTCACATTTAGTGTTAACTCCCCACAAGACGTGTTCTCCTTCCTGAGATTCTGACCGCTACTGTTGGGCTTTAATTGCTAAAATGAGACTTGTAGACAATCCTCTCTGGATGTGGTCTGGGGGGGACATGGTTCTGTTTGGAACCGTGCAGCATTCCTGAGTCAGCAAGAGGCCATTTCAACACAGAACAGTCTGCACAGAAACATACATCCAGAAAATCCTGAATGACTTCGTCCAAATAGAGGCGAAAGGGAAAAGCTACCGGTCAAGAGCACGCACAGCCATCACCCGAGTCTGCAATCCCAATCCAAAGTAACCCAATTCAGCAACTAGAACTGTGTGGGGCACACAGAAAAACTACGGGCTGATCTCACACCTTGAACAGAAAAGGAGCATCACAACTTCTTACGATAGTGCCCAAGACTGTTTGCTGGGGAGGTGAGGGCACTGGGCAAGGTGAAAAGAGGCGGCAGAGGTTATCACCATCTGGGTGATGGCTGTTGGCTTCGATTGTTTTCCTGGAATGGGAAGAATTCAAAAGCAGCATTTTTGAAAAGCTCGGATGCTGTTAATGCAGCTGAAATAATTTGCCAGTTTAGCAATAATAAATTCAATATTCAGGAGCTCAAGACTTCAGATCCTGAAATACATGAGCTGGGGAGGGAAGTTACTGTGTGCAATACTGTCTCAAGTCAGCGCTAAAATAACAATAAAAATACTAACGCTAGGGGTTAGGGGATCTTATTTCCTTAAAGCATTTAAAAGTTCACAGTTTACACCACTTTTAAAACAAAACTTCCTTTTTAGAGAGGTTAACATGGCCTTAGCATACAGTCTCTATTCTAAATGACTTTATACAGATTTTAAAAATTGCTTTTTCAAAAATCAGAGTATATGTAAAATGACAGGATTGAGCTGTCTTCCCGTATTTGGGATTTCAAAACTGTAAATGCCAGTCCACTGAACATCAGGCTCAGCTGCTGTATGTACACCACCTGAGCCAATCCTGTTTCTAGAAGGAAGAACAAGAAAGGAAAATAACCCAGAACATTCTTACAAAATCAAGGGAAGTCAGATGTATGAAGAAGCTCTTTGTTTCTATCTCATTCCTTTATAATTTAGCCTGTAGATTCTTTAAGAAAAGGCCCATCTTCTCTTTACTACACTGCAGTGGGTACATGTGAGCACCTGAAGCAGCATCAGCCACTGCAGAGATAGATGGGTGAGCAGGAGAGACCTGCTGGAACAGACCAGGGCTGCAGCCCCCTTCGCACTCATTGCTCCTGGTGACACACCAGAGAAAGTGTCACACTGTAGCACCCGCTCTCCTGTGCATCCCATTAAGCATGGGATTGCACGAGCCCCTGCACAGACTCGACTGCCGCAACAGCCAAGTTGTTGTGGTACTTGAGGTGGTACTGTGGAACCAGACAAGGAAAACAACTTCTCAAATCCTTTAATTTCTATGATGCTAAAACAGTCAACAGGGTAAAAGGTATCGAGGAACAGGGCCAGAGACAAACATCACAGTACAGACAGTAAACAAAGCTTCCTATGAATGCAGAAACTGTCACTTGTGCAGTAACCAGTACTATAATTTTTTAGCTTGAAGGGATAAGTATGTGTGCTTTATGCTTAGAAATCCCACAGCATTACAGTTCTGCCATTGCATTTAATATTGTGCTACCCGCAGAATAACACCAAGAAACAGCTAACTCAAAACACTTAGTTCACATCTATTTTTTGGTCTTGTGTGGTATCTAGTGGAAGATGGAAGCATTTATGTGCTTTTTACCTCATAAGAAGTGAGGCAGATGTTAATGTTACTAAGATCAGCTGTATATACCTTGAAGGTATAGACCACCTGACTCTACATGAGTCAAAATACTAGGAATGTATCATCAACATCCATTAATGAATTACCAGTTGCTTCTGTGTAAGTGACCATATGCTTCTGTGCAAAGTAGAGTGACCTGTATCTTACATGTCAATATTTGTAGCATTGTATCTGTAAAGAAGTTTTGCATAAGCATGTCATTTTCAAGGCAAAAGGCTTTTTTCATGTGGACAGTGTCACAAGACAAACAGCTGATTTTAAAACAAAACACTGTCAGGAGTTGCACAGGGTAGTTCTGAATTTCTTGTCCGCCTTGGAAACCACACCGCATCTTAATCACCCTCTATACTGCAGGGTAAGATCTGCACTAACACAGCCCCAACCCTCCCAACACCTACACCTCTAACTGCAGAAGGGGTGGGAACAGGCAAGGCTGTGACATTTTGTTTTGAAAGAGCGTTCTAAAGCCTTGCCTGAAACTTGTGTGATTATTAGCATGAACTGACTCCACTCAATTTAAGTAATTGCCCAAGTGACTTTCAGAAACCACATACATGTTATGGTCCCACCTTTTACTGTGTTCTTGGGTCTATGATGCCAGGACAAACACCTCTCCAAGAGCATGAAGAACAAGACCTCTGCTGGTTAACGCTCCCTAGATTTATTCCTATAATTCATTTCTTCAGTTTGACAGAGTGTATTTAAGTAACTGTTCTAAAGTTCTAAGAGAAATATTTGAATCAAGCTAACTAACCTCACTCACCACAATTCACCAGCCCCATTAAGACATAAGGGCAATTTTGGTCACTTGCATGGACAAGTGGATACATTTCAGTTATTTTTACCTATAATGCTAATACATAAGGCTACAAGCTCTGAGAATACCTGAATGATGTCCCTAATAATAAATCTCCTGATTTTTAAAATGTAAACACATTTTAAAACAACTTTTAATTACAGCTCCCTGTTCTTGGTTGCAGAACTTTGACCCAGTTAAAGATTCTTCACTAAAATGTCAGCATTAAACTCAAACAACAGAAAAGATGCTTGTAAATCTTAGTGAAATCAAGCAATTTTACTTTGTCTTCCAAGACTCAATACAACACATCAATAGTCAATTTAATAAGCCTTGCATTTGTACTAATCACACCAAAAAAAAATAACTCTCTAGCATCAGATTTACTACAGCAATATTTACATTATGCCCCAGTTCAAATCAGACAAGGCATCTGCAAAACAAAAAATCCTCATGTATACTGGAGCTTGATTTTTAAAGGACTCCAGAGGAAAAATAAAGTTTACATTCACACACACAGCAATAAGGTCTACAGCCCAGAGCAGTCATCTCAGGAGAGCAGCCACAGAGCTTCAGACACAAGGTTTATCTTACTTCGGAACCACACTGGAAAGCTAGTTGTCACTGCTTCATCACACATCAGACCTCAAATTACTGACAGACACACTTGTTTTACAGAAATGGGAAATAAACAGCAACATTCTCTGACTTGCTACATAATGGCCACGTCCTGAGGGTGTCCCCATTCCAACTGGTTTGAAGATTACTTGTGGCAGAGCAGGGCAAAAGTGCAACCAGACTTGAACACTTACTTGGGTTTTGGTTGGCGGGTTTTTTCTTTACTAACTCCTTACGGGATTCCTAAGGCTGCAGTAACACTAAGCAAAAGGACATTACCACCCACCAATGCCCTGCATCTAAGGCCTCTGAGCAGTTCAACTGTAACACCACAGAAATTCTTACTACCGAGACTGAACACACAAGTTCTACTTACCAAACCACCTATGTCAACTCTATAAGCTTAGAATTTACGATATCTACACATATAGATCTATATACATGTTCATGTGTACATTAAAAAACCGGCTAGTGAAAGATATTGGATTATGCCACTGAACAGGAATCCTGGTAACTACAGTATAAATTCAGAGAAATAATTTACTTCAAATTAAAGATTGTAAAAAAACTGCAACCGCAGCCTCCTAGGCCTGTGCTACTTGCATTGATTACAAGTACTGCTTATACACAGTAGTTCATAAAGAATTTTACAGGGCTGAACTTGGTAAGTGACCTCCATGGCACAATAGCTTACAGAACTGTAAGAGCTGTAACAGGGGGTCTACACAGCTTTTTACAAAGCATACTAGGCTCAGGTTTAACACTGAAGTTAATCTTCATCTTGTACTTCACTATTCGATAAGACATTGTCTGACTACCAGTAAAAGCAGCCTGGCACATACAGCTAAGGACAGAAAGCTGAAAACGCTGGCCTTCCAAGAAAGCTTCGCGACATTAGACTATGACCAGCCTACTTGTATTCAGCATGAAAGGAACTGTGATCTCTACCAGCTAATGTCATTTTTAACACTTTCTTTGCAGAACTGTTTATCTACCCCCAAGGATACCTACTGCAGGTAGCTGACATTTCCAGTAAGTGTCATAGTGGGCTTCAAGTGTATTTTTTTCTTTTTAAACCAAGTCCCAAAGTTATTCTTTAGAGCTGTGTCTGTATAACACAGGAGGTACTGTGCATTCAAATGGTAGCAGGTTTACATCTACAGATGTGAGACTGTCAACAAAAAAAAAGGAATGCATTATTCTCTTCAGCTTCCAGTCTTCAAGGCACCTCCTGCATTAACATACTAGGAAATAAATGAGCAGACCACAAGTTCACTGGAAAGAGAAGAATTTGATATACTAACTTCCTCAGAAGCACACAGCATCAAAATATGAGATAGGGTTGGACCCAAATTATCGACAAATAAAGTTAATACAAAAATGCTGATGAGATGACAGGAA
>NW_010423014.1:22760-33395 GCF_000710305.1 Buceros rhinoceros silvestris
CCATGAGGTTGATGTCCTCAGCTCTGTTGATTGCAGGTGATTGTTAATCACAGTGTTTTCTGATGCCCGTTTGCAGACGGCTTTGTCTCAGAGTCTCTTGGATTATTTGACAGTTGAAGTTTATCTAATCCTGCAAAACATTACACAAAAAGGAAAAACTGAGATTCTCCCATGTTTCATGCATACAGACATTCAAAAGAATACATACAAACCAAATTCCACTTTGTGATTAAGGACTTCATCGGCTGAAGACCAGGACTGGCATTCTAGCTCAGGTAGCAATTACTGCCAGGAAACTTGCTCAGTTCTGTTTTAAGTGAGAGAAGTCCATTGCAATGGCCAAGCAAGGAAGTCTGACCCCACATTGCTTAAACCACAGACTTAGATGTTAAGAAGACTTGCAATCCTTTACTCTGTCAACTCAAAGACCAAAATAATTAACTAAAATATTTCTTTTAAACTATAGCATCCATCTGAAAAGCATCCATCACTGATCTTAAGATCATTAGTGATGATCACATTGCCTCACTAAACTGTTTGTATACCTAATAGTATTTTTAAGCCTATGTTATTAATTTATTTCCAAAATTGACTGCACCACTAAAAAAACCAAAATCTCCTCAATATGGCATTATTTCTAAGTCTCAATATTACAGGAACCCTTTCGGTCACAGGCCTGCAGCAGTAATTTAGGTTCCACCAGTTAACTATGATGTTCCACCAACCTCTAGTCCTCAGTGTCACAGTTTTCAGCATGACGGAGAAGCGAGCACACAAATTTTGCTTCTCATTCTTTAAATTTCACACAGCAGTTTCTAACATACGCTGTTTGTTACGTACAGCATTGAAAACAAACCCAGTTAGTCAGGAACCCTCACCCTTCAGGATCTGTAACTGGTGTAAATGCAAACCTTTTACCAATTACTTTGCTTCACCATCTTAACCACAATATTTAGACAAAATCATGCGATGTGTGACAGCGACAGGCCAGAAGTTCCCGAAAAGAGCCACTAGAATGGTGTCATCCAGTGACCATTATCCCACCACACCTGAATTTTGAAGTTTGTTAATCTGCTTTCAACATACGTAATTTTTTTATTAAACATTATGCTTAATACAGTAAAGTGCCATGAATTATCAAGACAAATCTTTTATGTCATTTGCTTTATGACAGAAACTTTGAAGTTCCCCCAGGCCTGTTGCTATAAGCCCATACTGACTAATGTTAATTTACGTCCTTAGGAGCTCTGCAACAGCCATTCATTACATTACACAGAGAAAACCCTTTGCAGTCAAAACAGTTGCACAAAAAGAACAGACTATGCAAGTCAACTTAAAGAGGTAAATCAAGGAATTATCATAAAACGACCTTAACTAAAAGCTGGGGAATAATGTCAATTATATCACACTTGCACTATCTGTGTCTATCAACAATGGAATTTCTCTGAAAATACTTTCAGCATAGAAGTCAATGAGCAGATTCACACACCCCTGTCCCAGTAATCTGTTCCCCTGGAGCTTCAAAACTCAACATCAAAAATCCCAGAAGGGCTTGTTTTAATCCTACACTATCAGTCATTTGTTTTTCCCTGCTGAGTAGGTCTGATTTTAACTTAATTGCTATTAGTAGAGGTGCACTCTAGGAAGTGCTTGGAGATTGTTTACCAGGGTCACAACTCTGGAAAGCAGTAATGGGTAAAAACTACTTTTTAGACACTACTAACTGAATCTGCAGTTTATATAAAAACAAAAAACACTGAAGTCTCACCATTAGTCCTCTCAGTTTAAGCAAATACTACTTCAGGGTTCTAAAGAGGTAGGAGCTTCATTAATTAGTAAATATAAAATGTAGCAACACCACACTTAGTAAATATGTACATTTTATCCTCTTAGCACCAAATACGCTTCAAGCTTTTCTTCTATGGCCGAGAAACACGACTGCACAATTTGACCAAAATTGATTTTATCAAGTACAGGTTTTACTCAGCCAGTTACTAAGATTCTGCATATTCTGTACAAAGATTTCCTCAACACATAGTACTCCTGAAAAACCATCACAACGAAGCAGCCAAGTCTTCCACTACACTGTTTTTAGGGAATTAAAAAGTTGCTTTAAACAAAACAGAAAATAGCCAACCTACACAAAAATTGAAGTTTCATTTTGGAATAATTGCTCAGTAGCAATGAGAATGTTTCTGTGCTCTCTAAAGGCTGAAAATCTAACTGCAGATCAGTAAGTATCATTAAGATTAACGGTGTACCTTAGCTTTTGACTCTTCAAAAAAATAACGCAAACTTCTGTATTCTCACCTTGGTTTACAGAAACTTGCACCAAAAAAAAGTTTTCTGTCAGTTGTAACAGAACTTTAACAGTAGCATCAAGGTACCAGTGCTGGAGAAAAGAAACATTTAGGTACAAACTAAATTTTCCGTGTTGTATTACCTAATGCCTTCAGGAGCTCTTCTCGCACAGCGGAAGTGAACTTTCTGACCAGACATAACGTTGTCATGATAGCAAAAAGCAAGTTGTAAGATAATACAATGTAGAAGTTTCCCAGCCAGTTAAACCTTCCGAAGTCTCCAAGGAGATCAAATCTGGTGATTCCTGTTCAAATTGCATTTAAGAGTCACATCAAAATCTTCATTATATTTAAGAAACAAACAAAAAAATTCATTCTATTACTTAGTACATATGGAGGCAGAATTCTTTCAGACAACACACTGTTAGACACATGATTAAACACACAGGGCAATGTTCTCTCAAGGTCATTTTCCACTTCGCTGACCACTGTAAAACCGTAAGACACACTTACCAAAATACTTCCTAAGTTTCCTAATAAAATGTTCGAATAATGCAAGCTGAAGTAAACTGTGTATTCTACATAACAATTCTGCTTTTCTAATTTCAGTAATCATAACTAGCAAACCTCTGCCCCCTAGTATTAGTATGAAAAGTGTTTGAAATCTCAGTATTTATAAAACCCCCCTCTATTCCAGAAAAGGATTAAATGAGCCATGAGTTTTCTTATTAAAAAAATACAGGTAGCAAAAAGCCTTTCCATGAGAGCCACATCTTACAGCAAACACTAAGCCTTTCTAAGTGTTTTCTTCCGGAGCCACTGCTTTTGAAACTGAAGTTTAAAGACACCTTTCCAACTGCAGCTCTTCTCCTACATCTGCCTCATAACCACAGAGCATCTGCGCAGAAGAGAAAGAGTTTGGCTGAAAGACAGCGCTGACAGGTCTTCACAGTGCTCCTCGTAACACTGACACCTGGGCTTTGTGCTGATGAAAGGCCAGTCAATCACTACAGCTAAGTGAACAAAATTGTCCTGAAATGCAGAGGTGTCTACCAGCTGTAGGATCAGTCCTTGAAGGCAGAAGAGGAAGAACCACAGTTGTTCCTTTGCCAGCTCTACATCAAGGATTGCACTGAACAAGGGCAGAATATTGAGGCGAAATCCAAGTAACAGTTGTCTAGGATTGATGAGCTATTATATGCTCAAACCATTTTCGGCACAGATGATGTCACAGGGACGCACACTCTCGCATTTGAGACCAACAGTGAAAGGAAGATTGACTCGCTCCAGAACTAAAATGGCAGCAGAAAACCAGGCCATCAGAAAACAACCCTGGCACTGAAATTCCTGGAATCCAGTTTTATGTCATCTTATTTTGAAAGGGTTTGGGGCCTTTTAAGAACTGTGACTTCAACAGTGATAATAAATAAAGAGAGACAGAACTACGGATCAGTTACCTTCCTTTCAACCTGGCACTTTGGGATCTCATTGCACCTTGAAGCACAAGACTTACAGTCAGCTATCAGTGTTAAAGGTCCTTTTACCCGGCATCAGTCATTAAATAATAAATATGGGAATCAAATTTGGTATCTATGAAAAACATGCCAAAATAAAGAAAATTAACAGAAAGAGAAGTTTCAAAAAATAAAGCAAAAAGTTCAAAGTAGCAAGAGTGGCAGGGAGAAATAGCAAAAAAGCACAGAAGGTCTTAACAGAAAAAGAAGAAACTGGCTCATTGAATTAACTGGTTAAACAGATGAAGGACAATAAACTCAGAGCTGCCTTCACACTTGGCAGCAAACAGTGTCCTTAATGTTTTCAAAGCTGCAGAGTGTTTTAGCCAGACTGTAGAGCTACAGGAAAATGGAGTAAGTCAGGTCTGAACATAGAGGCTTCTAGACCTTTAAAGGGAAAGAAACAAAACAGGTAGAGCACTGGGTATAGAGACTACTTCTGGAAAAGAAATAATACTTTGACACAAAGAGGTTCAGATGAGTAGGTAGCAATAGAGCTGGAGTTATAAGCACAAACAAAAATGAAGCCTGACACTCTTAGAGCAGATGGGAAAAATATTGTTCCTAAATTACTTTAATTTTCCTCTTAAATACAAAAAAAAAATCAATGCTCATCAGAAAATATCTAATATCATAAATTTGTGGGAGGAAAAAAAATGTGGTTAAAGAGCTTTTAATCACTTCCTTACAGAAAAATTTATCTACTCAACTCAACCCAGGAGAAAAAAATTTGCAAGACTGCAATTTGAACAGCTACTAGCTGAACAGAATGCTACCTCTCTAGTGCACACAAATGTATATCCAAGTTGGTGACAGTTTACCAAATAAACTATTGAAGAACTACTCATGCTAAAAAACCCACAAATACTATGTTTTTAGATTGTATTTCCAAATAATTCCAAATAACAATTTACCTAAACCATAATACTCAAGAGGTGAAATTCTAGGAAAATTTGTGTATTAGAAAACTCAACTTGGTTTACAATTCTTTTGCAATTCTTTGTTTCTGTATTCTTGACTATTAAGTGCCCTGTTCCCAGTTTGTTTCTCAGTTGTTAGCAATGTGGTGCTAGTGCAAAACATTTTTGAAGGATTATTAAAAGGCTGAAAAGTTTGGGGAAAAAATGAGTTATTTTAGTAAAATAACTTACTTTAGTAAAAACTTCCCTGGAGTTCTAAAAGAATGACAGAATAGAGACATCCACCACCTACTTATCTAATGAGAATAAGACTTCCATTTCTTAAATTTGAAAAAGGTCAGCATGTGTATCAGATAACTTCTGCTTTTTTACCTTTCCCAGAATGACAAAGTCTAGTTTTTGTCTGCACAGTCTAGAAACTTGCTTTTTTAGTAGAGCGAAGTGACTATGAATCTGCTTAACATATTTACTTCTTTTAATCTATTCAGTGCCACAGGGCAGTGGCATGTAGTGCAACACGTTGATATTTTTGCAAAGCACCACATGACTCACTGTACCCTAATACACTCTATTAATCCTGTTTGGACAGCTGGGACTGTGCATTTGTTAGCTGTGTGTTAATTGTCCCATCTTTTTTCTTCTTTTATTTATCTCTATGGCAAACTACCCAGGAATTTCATTTGTTAGTCTTTAAGTTTTACCATTAATCTGTTTCCTATGAGACGACAATGCACCACCACGTATACTTACTTCCACAGAATCCACTTATTATCAGCTGTTAATCCCGTAGGTCATTAACAATGATTTTTTTCCCCCCCTTCAACAAACAATAAATGCAATAACTTACTGGACACAATACTTATGTTAAAACTCTATTCTAAAACATTAATTTTTCAACATCTTGCTCTAAAGTGCAGGAACTATTTTGATTCCTGGATCTTTATTGTACTGGCCATATTTTAAAACTGCGCTACTTTAAATTTACTGTTTTGCATTTTTGTGAAGTTTTAAAACAGAGTTTTAAAACATGAGCTCTAGAATGTGCATTTTAAGATTCAATCCACCAAAATGTATTACAGTGCGGTTTTTTATTTCTATAGAAATAATATAATAATAATAAATAATAAAACTCATATAAATCTGTAGATATAGACACCATGAAAATACATGGTATAGTTTACTGGCAAATATTAACTACTCCTGATTTGACAGTATTCTGGCTGACAAAAGCATCAGCAACAGAACTAGTGGGTACATGCTACTGGTCTGCGGGCCTGAGTTTAAACTCCTAAGCTTGTATGTAAAATTTGTAAGGCGCGAGGTGAAGATTCTTGTTTTGTTCCATTTAATGTTCCCAATGAAATTCACACTAGCTGCAAGTGTTTGGCACTAAACATGTAATAGCCTTGCAATCTAACGTCAAGAATTCAACTTGAAGATTACCCAATTAACACAGTGAAGATGTAAAACATCTTGGCTTTCCAATTGGTTAAAATAGTTCAAACACTACTGCCAGTTCTTAACAACAAAATCAGAACTTCAGTTCTACTAAGCTGCATTCCAATTTTTTTTATATTTCAAAACTGAAGCAAAGCTGAATGCAAACAGATTACTTTTAGAGAAAATGAAACTGCTCTGGTATCATTGCTGATAACTGAAGAGTCATTAGCTGTTTTTTATATAAAACATTTGCACTCCACATTATCTCAAACTTTGTATGTGAAATCCCCAAATATATTCTTTCACACCAACAGGGCACTGTAATGTCACAGTGAACGTTAAACTATTTTATGCCACCCTGACAAGCAGTCTCTGTATCTTTTCTGTATTCTTCTTACCAAGTCCTGTTTTAAGAAGTTTAAAATCAGACCTAACTTTTTAAACGAATATATTCTTTAGAAAATGCTTAGAATGTTTGTTCTGCAGAATGTATGTTTTAGAACATATGTTCTGCAGTTCCTGTATGTAGAGTGCATGTTCAACAGCTCATGCTGGTGTAAGAAAGAAGGCCACACATACATGTTCTTTCTATTGAAAGTGACCACAAATTAAATACAGACTATGAAAGGTACAGCTACAGGCTGTTCTTTTTTCTTGTTTGATTTGGTTTGCTTTTTTTAAAAAAACTTCAATTAAACATCCTTTATTACCATGATTTATACTTCTATTTCACTTACCCAGTGTCCTTGACATCACTGGCAAAGCAGAGCTCAGCACCAAGATTGAGACACAGTTTCCAATGATCTGTTTGAAAATGACAAACAGTATTTAAATTATAAATGGGATTGCTGAAGTAAAAAAAAAGAAAAATAGTGGTCAAGATGAAAAAGAGGAATTCCTGAAAATTACATTCTTCAATCTGAACCTGAAGCAACTCACAATAGCACACTGTTACTCTTGCTTACTTCTGTTGCATTTCTCCATGTGGTGTTACATGAGATGAAGATGATCCAAGAGACAAGTTTAAAAAAAAATAAAATCAATCAAATGTGTAATCAAGTGATTTTAATCTACGTACTCTTAGATACAAAATAGTTCAAAACTACCATGTGCAAAGCATCAACTGTTTACTTAACTCCTGCAAACTTTTTATAAAAAGAACCATTCCATGGTCTTAGAGCAGATGACTGATACATCAGCTTAAACTTTGTATGTAACTGCTTGCAGGATTAGCATTATTTAAAAAATTACAACAAAGCTTCCTTTCAATTGAATGCCTGTTGACTACTTTAAATAGTATGAAAAAAATTCACAGCTGTTAGATTTACTCCAGTTTCTGTGAAGCCTTTATAAAGAGTAATTGAAATTTTCTCTCACAAGGGATCACTTTCTTCAGCTCTAATTCTATCAGAATCCAAAAGAAAAACAAACCAGAAAACTTCTTGAAAGTAGGCAGACATTTGTGCATTCGCTATTTATTTCTACGCTATTCCTGGTGTACTGTAAACAATAGAAAACATTAAGAGCATTCCAACTCCCTACTACCTATCTACTAGAAACATTCTGTGTATTCACCTACCTTCTCACTTTCAGCAATTTATGGTAGAAATGTCTTTATCCATTACTTTTAAAAAATATCAAACAATGAAACACATTGAAAAAAACAATTAAATTCAACATCTGTTCCTTGGTTACCGATCATCCCCCCTTGTCAGCTGTGGGAATATTTTACCAAAAACCTAAGCATGTTCCTCAGCATTAGGTAACAGCATTTGTTATTCTCAAGCCAGCGCTATAATTGTAGAAAGTCAAATTAGCCTCAGACTGCAAAATGTTGTTGAATAGACCTCCTCAGTCTTAGTTTAATTATTCAAATTTGAATTACTTTGTCTGTATTACTTCTAGCAACCGAGTTCTTCAGATTTCAAACAAGCTCCCTGAAGTACAGTTAGCACAAAGTTACTCATTAGCAATACGTTTCCTTTGAAAAAAGTTCTTTCACTAGCTTTTCTATAGCTAGTTAACAAGCTCTGCCATTCCCGGCTTTTTACAAGTGAATGGATGCCATCCAAACTAAACAGAGCACATCCTTTTTCCCACTCATTCAGCATTTTGAAAATCTTCCAGTTTGTGTTTACGCAGCTTACAAACAAATACTGATCACTGCAAATGAGCCATTCGGGGCAATTACTAACTGAAAGAGTCAGTTTGTCTTGGGTGGCAAGGGAGAAGGGAGGGGGCCATCACCACCACAGACTTTACCTTACCTTTGTCATAGTTGTGTCATCCTTCCTGGGAGTGAAATTTTCAAAAAAACGAAGACTGTAGAAGCCGACGACAGAGGATACCATAAGATAGCTGTGAGAATCAAGGAAAAAGCAACCTCCAAGGAATGCAAGTTTCACTCAAGTTCTCAGCAGTCTCCTAAAACTCTAAAGAACCAAAGGAAAAAACCTAAAAACACTTCAAGTGCTTGAGAAGGACTGACCTATCTCTCTTCTTTGCAGGCAAGTGTCTTAGTAAATTACCAGTGTCCCAGAAAACTCAACAGAATACTTGTTAACAGACAGCCTTCTTAAAGAAAGGATACAAAATCAAAATTATTTCAAGTGCTGCTCCTACAAATCCAAAGGTGGATAGGGAGGCATTTCCTATTCCAGGCCCCTACAAGAAGAAAAATTACTTGCATGATTTAGTAAGATATATGCAACTGTTCATAAAGTTAACTTCTACCAGGACCAAAACTCCTAACGTCTTACATGAAATACCTTTTCTCAACGCAGTATTTAAGTGACATTCTGATGTTGTAACCTGCAACTCTCCCACCCTACGCAACTGCATCAGCCAGCTTTCAATCAGACAGAAGGTATAATGATTCACATCTTACGCTCGCTGCACCTACCCACCACGCAGCATTTTATACATACTCCATTACTTTGGAAACTAAATTAACATGTCTCAAAAGAAGACACTAATTGTTCACAAACCACAGGGAGAGTGGCCATCACCATTAAACCCCTTTACTGCTCTGCAAGCTCACGTACAGGTAAACACAGGGGAAAGCATTAGCAAGCTAATAAAAAATCCTCATGATTAAAGACACTACTCCTCAAAGGTGCTGTTTTTAATTATTTTTATAATAAAGAAGGAAATGAACATCATGTTTTCTAAGAGAAGCACAAACCAAGACAAGAATTTCATATTCGTTTTTAACACAGTTTCTTAAACTGAACATTTCTAGTCCATATAAACATAAGAGACATAAGACACAAACCTCAGATCACTGATTTACTTTATTGAATCACTGTATCTTCACAAAGATTCTGGACTAGTTTTATTAAAAACTCACTATAAAATGGCATGTAATAAATCTTTATGTGTGCACAGGACTGAAACCTAGAAGCAAAGTCACAGTTGAGGATCATCAATGTTATTAAAGCAGAAGATCTCACTTGCAGTTTTGTAAAGGCTCCAAAGCTTTACTGAAGTTATAAAAATTGTAAGAAAAGTTTACTTTACCCCTGATCCCTTTGGCATTGCAGTTTCATCAACCAACAGGTAAAGAATGTTGAGAGCAACTAAGAGGACTGAAAAGGACTACAAAAAAGTAGAA
Source organism: Buceros rhinoceros silvestris (assembly GCF_000710305.1). Taxonomy (NCBI): domain Eukaryota; kingdom Metazoa; phylum Chordata; class Aves; order Bucerotiformes; family Bucerotidae; genus Buceros; species Buceros rhinoceros. The sequence goes on from NW_010423014.1 coordinate 32,548, forward strand.
ACAGTCTTGTTATTTAAATATATTCCACATTTTTAAAGTGTATACATTTATCCTTTCCAGATTTCATAATGTTAAATGGTCAGGAAAAGAATATCAAGTTTGTTGCTCAAACTCAGAAATTTTAAAACTATTCCCCCAAATGACTTAAGAATTCTTCATACTTCTTTGCTGTGGAAAAAGAATAAAAGTAAAAATTCTTACCGTCTCAATCAGTAGCAATATCATAACAGCTGGATAGACTAAATTCCTTTCCCAAGCAGAAGCTTTTTTCCTCCGTTCTGTTCAGAAGAGAAAAAAAAGAGATGCATAATACTGTAGATCACCTTAGAATAAATCAAGGAAGAATCATTCAGCTACCTAACTACAGCAATAGTTTGTTATAACTATAGGACACAAAAGTAATCTGTTCTTGAACCAACACCAACCAGTTCATAAAAACATCCTGAAGAGCTGTAGAAAGCAATGCAAAAAATACGAAGCCTCTTTAGAGAAAGGGTGGGGAGACAAAAATCTGCTTCTCTTTCTTGTTTATAGGCATGTTTCACCATAATATTTCTTTCCTCCTGGCATACAGCAGTTCTGCAAAATTTATTTTAAACTGAATTTAAAAACATGCTGTTTATATGTATATTTTAGTATGACCTGAAGGGACAGAAGGGAAGTTCACATACTTTAACAGTATTTTCCTCTTACAACATAAGGCAAGAAAGACAAGACTAACACCAGACATCACTAGTATGTCTAAAAAGAAAACCCAATAGCTTCTTCTTACCACAGTCTTAGTTTTGCACATAACACATCGGAAAACGCAAAATCCTGCAAACCTTTGAATAAGTACGGAGATTCCT
>NW_010423014.1:33480-37788 GCF_000710305.1 Buceros rhinoceros silvestris
CCGGAGATTCCGGCTGGGTGGCTGCCATTACCAGAAGTAACACTTCACAGTTTTAAAAGACACAAACCTGCTAAGAATTACCTTTACTGTTCTTAAACACAGTTTGACTTTTACAGAAGTAATTCAAAAACAGAGAGGAAAGTAATGTCTTAGATTATCCCAAATAACCATAAGCATATCATTGTATGTTAAGAGACTGTACTATTGAGCCCCATGGAAGGCAGTGGAGAATGATATAATTTCTCTAAAATTAAGTTAAAAGTAAGATCCAAATCAGATTCCCTGCTTAAATTGTTTTAGAGGGGCACAATGATTTGATGTATAAACTATGACAATTTGAGGGGAATGCAAATGCACAAATTTGGTTAAGAACTATCTGGAATCAATCAAGTCACAAGCTAAAACCAACATTTTAAGGTCATTTATTAAAGTGCAATCCATACAAAACAGAAAAAAAAGTTTGTTACCTAGATTTGTTTTCTTGCTTCTCACTTTTTCAAGCTCCCGTTCCAACTCTGCCACTTGGTATTCCACTGCAGAAGATACACCTTTTAAAACAGAAGACAGTATCTTCTTTTGGATGAGACTAACTATAGTACCGTAAGACACTATGACAATTCAGATTTAGGAAGCATCACAGTAATACTTGTGGCTTTAAACTGTAGGTGTTTCTTTGAGACTCTCCAACCACTTTTCAAAAAAGAGGCTTCATCAAGAACCCTCTAATTCTGTCTAACCAGAAGGGTTTAACACATCAGAGGTTTCGCGGTGTGACCTTCTGTGAACCCGGCTTATTCTGCTGGACCAGCTGCTGTGAGAAGTAAGAGAACCTTCCTGAACTGTCACACAGGTCCAAAAACCAGTTATGGTGTGGCAGACTGACACAGGATAGCTCAAATGCCTCATTCCTGTATCTCTCCGATTCATTTATCAAGATGTAAAGAATCTCTCAATGACCTTCAAGGGCATTATTATTTAGCAACTCAAAGACAAAATAGACCCTTGCCTCCAAACTAAGCTGGTGGCTGGATCTCCAGTTTCAGCTTCTGCTCATCCCTTTCCGCAGTCCTTTTTACTCAGCAAACTGAAGTTTCCATACCGATGACCTGCTCATTGACACATCTTCTGCTCCCATCAGTTTGCCTGATTTAGTCAGTCTCTCTGTGTTGCAGAGCTCCCTCCGACAACCACAATTAGATTTTGCCTCACAACAACCCACAAGACCATATTTGTTCACTTTCCTTTTTACAGTTTACGGCACACACATGCTACTGTTGTGCAACTCCTCAAACTCTCTCCTCTACACCAGCTCAAAAGTGAAAGCTGTAATATTAATTCCTCTGTCCCTTGCTAATTTTCTGCCTAGAAGTTGCTCGGCAACTGTTCCTCCTATCCCTACATAGGCTGTAGGTTACCCAGCCCATTTTACCTCTCCATCCTTTTTCTCTTCAACCTGCCATTCTCTTCCAACCACCCATCTTTTCTACCAAAAGCACACTGTGGTTTCTCTCCTTGATTCCAGTTCCTTTACAAACACTACATAGCATTCAAGAAATGACAAAGCTCTGAAATGCTGACTAGAGATCTACTGTTTCAGTTCTGACCTCATTATTTCTACTCGAGCTTTTACTCTTTCCAATCACAATCTGGAAATATTCTTCCTGGGACAAGTTAGAAACACTGTCCACTCATCTTTGCCCCACTTTCATCCCTTTTATTTCTGAACAAATCTCACCTGAAAATAAGCTCAGAGGGCTCGTATTTTCCCTGTCGAATACAGGCCAGTCTTGCTCTGTGAAAACACTCTGTGGCAGTTACAGTTCAAGTCCTTAATAAACCCTAAGTGCTCTCTGTTATCTCCTGTCTTGATTTCCATTGAAACTCTTCACCTGCTGCCCATTCCTTGCCCTCCGCCTCACCTTTGATTGTGGGCTAACCTGTAACAACACCACATTCCAGATTTTTTTTCCCTCCCTCACACAGTCTCTAATAAATTTCTAGGAGTTTAATAGACTTGCCCAGGTTTTTATCTTGTATCTTTATCATTTGCCTACAGAAACTAAATAGCACTTAGGTTGCTGGCACACTAACATTTCATATATCTCACTATTTCCTTATTTTCTATTGTCTGCTCACCCATCCAGCAATGTCAGAACAAGATCAGAAGGCAAATTTCTCAACCCATCCAGCCCCCACATTCTCCATATTCCAGGCAGTGAGGTCCTACCTGAAAACCAAGACATACGAGAATATATCCTAGAATTTTTTTTAACCTTTTACTCTTTGTATTTCACAGTGTTAATACTGATTTGTTCAATGCAGTCCAATTATCAGTGAGACATCCAATTGCTTCAAAAGTTATTTTTAAAATGTTTAATTCGATGCTTCTTTCACACACATTTCTGCACATATCTCATAACCTCTGTGCTATGCCTAAACATTTAGCTTTTATATCAGTGACATAACGTATGTGGCAAAATTTACAGGGCTTCAAATATACAAGTATCTCAAATCCCAGGACTAATCATTAAGGCCTACAAATACTGATTTGTAACAACTTCTATTCACTTGAAGTGCCAGCAAAATGAATGTCAGTTTAATTTCCCAGTGGTTTTAAAATAAGTAATCATAAGTGGGTTTTCAGAAAACGTTTTTTAAAAAAATCTAATTATTGTTACAAAAATAGGCTTTTATAGTGATGCATTTCCTCTGAAAAAAGTCTAAAATATCTGTTTTATGGAATGACTAATTACTATGAATTGAGAAAAAAGATAGCTATAGAGGTCAGTGGGAAAAGTCTCGAGAAATTTAATGGAAACAGTTGAAGAAGAAAATTCAAGTTAGTATCTGACATTTTCTTCTCCATAATTGATTTTGGGGTGTGTCAGGACAAGCTTTATTCCAAATACATGTTCCCACCCATCAATATAAAAATCCCGAGCTCAAAACACCAATATTCACGGGAGTCTTCCCAACAAAGTCAGCTTCGTCGCTTTAGATCCCTAAGACGCTTCAGCAGAAATTCTGATTCATATTTAAGTGCTGTTATAGTTCCTCCTTAAAAATATTAGCAAACAACAGGTTGCTATACAAAAGGATATTTTACAAGAGGGGAAGGCAAACTTTCAGATCAGTCAAAAGAGTATCTGCAAAGGATGCAGCTAAATTCTTAAAAGCTCTATAACATTAGCTTTATTTCAAACACGCACAAAGTTCAATGTCAGCGCTGTCTAGCCAATAAATCAAACTGGTAGACAAGACTTGTTTGGACTAGCAGTGAAAAGTTAGAAGGGATTCTCCAAGAAAGCCACAAAGCAGCTCATTTAAGGTCAATTTAACGGTATTATTCTGTTTTTCTTCCAGCCCCGACATAAGATTTCAGTACCTCAAAGGAAATTGTAAGAGTATCTATTTGCATTCCCCCTAGGTGATTGGCAGTTCAACACCAATTAGTTCAAAATTACACTGTTACTAGCTCGCAATAAAAACAACACCTTTCATCTTTCTTACATAGGTAAGGATACCTTCAGAGCCAATAACTTTGATCAAGTAAGTATTTTTGATCCTACCCCACCCATCTCTTTGGATTCAGGAAAACTAATAGCTGAAGGCAACTTTTTTCTTTTAATATAAAAAAAGTCCCAGCTTTATTCTTAGACTGTAGGAGTGATGTGGGTAGTGAAATATAATACACTGGAAACAAACATTTTCCAAAAGCCCAGTATCTCTTAAACAGATAAAAATACCAGGGTAGATAACATGATCAAACTTTCCCCTCCCTCCTCCTCCAATTTTCAATTATACACCGTAGACATCTGAGAAGGGGGAAAATTAGTTTCTGCAAAAAAGATACGCAGTTTCACAGATTTATTTTCAAATATGAAGAGCTTTACAGAATACTCTAACAACTGCATCACCACCACCACAGTTACATCTGTATGAATCCAGAACAGCCCAAGCTCACACAGATGAACTTGTTCCCTCCTCTAAAAACAGAGACTTTACCCAGCCTACTGAGTGGGCACAGCGATTCACGGTACCCCCTTTCAATGTCCACGCATTGTCTGAGGAAACACCAAGAGCAAATATGGCATGATACATTTTTTAAAAAAATCAGCATTGACAATCATTAAATATCACTTAAGCCTGTGTTCAGGTCCTTTTCAGTTTTAACAAAAAATTCAACAATTTGGATACTCATAAATGGAGAATATACTTCAGAACACTTCACAGCAAAACTGCACAGCACATACATGTCAACTGCTACAACTGTGGAAGAGTTACAACAGCCATGGCACGGGAAGAGCG
>NW_010423014.1:37857-46465 GCF_000710305.1 Buceros rhinoceros silvestris
TATCTGCTCTGATACCGCAACAAAAACACTTACACAAACTGTGTTAAGTCACAGATTATGGCCTCTAACATCACAGCATTATATCTACTAATGTAATTAAAGCCACACCTCCATTTGTACACATTTTTAAAATATGCAATAAAAACAAGAAGCATTAGTCTTCATAATTCTATCAGAAATTGTACCTATTTTTCTGGCATAATTCGTATGAATTAGAAAGACTTCTGGAAGAGAAGATGAAGCTTTCTGCGCTTGCCACATAAATGAGAACCATACTTAAAACTACTTAAATAATTACTCACAAAAATCTTGCAGACTATCTTCTTGTGCATATAACATACTGCCTCCCACCTACTTGCTATACCCAAGTTTAGATTTTTATTTACTTTTCACCTTAAGTCCATTAATTTTCTGTGTACGGGTTTTCAAGCATTCCTTCAGACAGTGGTGTCAATACCTTTCCCTCAGCATGGGAAACAGAAGACTTCAGTTCCCTCTCCTGTCAAAGGACATTTAAGCCCAGTGTCTTTCAGCCCTCAAGAGCAGGTTGGTGAGAGCTCTGTGAAACATGGGTGGGTTGCAGTTCCACTTTACATCAAATACTAACCAACTTACTGATGGAGAATCCAGTCTTTCAGCTAGTGGTTATGGGAGCCACCTGCACACGACCTAAATCCAGATCCAGTCAGCAGATGCCTACAAACAGACTAAATCCATCTCACGAGTGATACTACTAAATTGCATTGACTTCTACCCAGAAAAACAGCAGACAGCCATCACCTACATAATCGCGTTCTCCACCTGAACAGTAGAAACCACGTTGGACTGCCTCTATAGATACCTGAATAACTACTGGGTCATTTTTCTGCATTGCTTTTCTTGTACATAAGCACAATCACCATGACAACATAAAATACCCAGTAACAAATATTTTACAGTTGCTAGCTAACATCAAACCTACAGAACAATTATAATTACCCCATCACAGCTTCAAAGACATTCACTGCATGCAACTTTTTGCATGTCTGTATATGAATGCATATATATATTTACCTACTCTAAGCTTCCAAAACAGCAAAGGTGAATATTACTCTTAAATCGAAACTGTGGCCAATTTTAGCACAAAGAAGTAACTGCTCCTCCACAGATTTTAAACACTAGAATAAAGACAACCACCACGATGTACTGGTGTCAGAGGTACTTCCTCTAACTAAGCAACTTCGAAAGGAGACTTACTGAGACTTGAAAAAGGAAAACATTGAGATACATGACAGAAGACTGCAGAGTAAGAGAGGAAGGCAGCAAATTAAGAAAACTAAGACTAAAGTCAGTCATAACGCAACACAACAATGGATGTGTCACGACATGAACATTTTCTGGTTTTCCGACCTGAAGCAATTGTCTAAATTGTGGATGGATGGCTTATCCATGCACTGAAAAGCAATTCAGAAGAGAATCTGCACAATCTGATTTTCAGGTTTATAGAATCAATACATTATCCTTAATTGGTGCCTGCCATACTGCAATACTCTCTCTCTTACAAGCCAAAACTTCATACTGTTTATTAAATACTTCAAAACAGAAGCACTTTCTAAGTACAAAAGTGTAATACTTAATACAAGAAATCTAAAACATTTGTATAATTATTCATTTTAATTATTCATTATATAAAGGACTGCTCTGATATTTAATGATTTATTACCTAAAATTCTAAATAATAACGAACTGAAACGGAAAAAGTCCTCCAAAAAAAAAATCAAAACTTGTAAGGCAAGAAGTTGAGCCTCTTGGTAGTGTAAGCTCATTGTTCTTCAGCCGAGGCTAAAATACAGTCATTTACCAATCCAAACTACTTTGCAGTGAGTGTGGTAGGACTGGTCAACAACTCCGTTTTCTCAATCTCAGAATATTCACGTTAGAGCTGATGAACACATTAAAAAGAAAAACAAAGCAAATCACACAGTAACACAAGAGCCAATCTTGAACACCACAGTGAGCAATGAAGTGTAAGCCTGTAATGCTTGTTACGTTCTAAGATGTTGACATTTTCTGTTTTGAGAGAAGAGGCTATGTAACAGTGGGATCAATACTCCTGACCAGAACCACTCTCCTCTAAACACTGCATTTGAAGCAGCATCGGAACAAACTTACCATTAAGCTTCCTCTGAATTGCTTCTTCCTCTAAAGTGATGATATACATCTGTTCATCTAGATCTTCAAGGATCTGTATGTGGAAACAGAAGCATTAATTGACTGAGTATCAGAGCCTCTTGTTTTTCTGACTGCACTATTCTAGTGAGGTTCGTTTTGTTCTGGTAACCTGTACTTGAAATCTATAGTCTACAATGTTATAATACTGATACAAGTAAGAACTCCACAAAAGATTACTCCATTCTGTTACAGATCTAATTCTCTACTGTAAGCCAACTTTGTGTTAAGTTTTTATTTCAGGTTTAAAATTAAATCCTCTTGTGTTCAATTTCAGTCTAAAGAGACCTAGGGAACAGGGAAGGGACCTACATCTGACCTATATTCAAACCCCATCAACCTATAAACCTTCATACTCAATTTGATTTAAACAAAAATAACTGCAGATTTTGAAAAATGTATTAAAAAGTGTCTTCACATAAGCCAGTATTTCAGGCAAATATAAACGGCTACTGGAAGCTAAAGCCAAATAAATTGTCTACCTTACTATCAGGTGCTTAGAGTTTAAAGCTTATAGACAGCAAAACAGCCTATATTTTCTTTGTATTTTCAGGGTTGAACTGATTAAAAGGAATGCAAGACCCAAGTGCACCCAAATTTTAGTAAATACAAACAAGGAAATGTGACAGCAAAGTCAGAGCACTTGTACATGGTACGAACTTCTCCTTTTCCTCACAGCATTGAGTAGAGGAACAGCAGAGTCTCTAAGTATAAGAAGGTCTTACACATGCCAACTAACTACATTTAAAACCATCTAAGTGTACCCCCAGGTACCCTTCTTGTTATCCAGCCTTAGTTTGCTCTTGTATCCTTCGCTCCTGGACCCAGAACAAGCGTTTTTCAACAACTTTTCAGGCGTTTGCACAACAGCCACAGTTGGCAATACTGGAAATAAATACTAATACTAATAGCAGTTATATCAATTGTAAAATCAGAGGAAGCTTATACTATGAAAAAAAGAAATTTTTATATGGAAAAAAACAGGCTTTGTTGCCATATGAAAAAATTTAAACAAGTACACAAATATTGACTATAGAAACTCTGATGACCTGAAGAGAAAAGGATGTGGAAGTGCAAGCATTCTAGAGTACCCTATTGCCATTCCACCTTCTAACAGCACGCGAGGAGTCATTTGTGTAAACTTACTGTTGGCTTCACCAGCAACTGACCCATAACTGTAAACATCCGTGAAAGTCCCACTGGTGTGCATACTGTAGAGGAAGAAAGATTATGCAAAACTGCGATTTGTATGTAAAAGACCAATTTTTACTTGGATGTTCAACGTGCTATTCCACATACAACAAGCATGGGTTTGAAGAGAACTACAAGAGCTTCAAACTCCAATACGAACTTTAAAACACATTGTCATCACATGAATTTTGAGCACAGACAAGCCCCCTCCAAGGGAGTCATAGTGAATTTTTTGTCAATAAGGAACAGATAGAATAGAATCAGATATCTTAAACTTGCTAGAGTAATTATTTATTCAAAGCATGTGGCACCAGAGGCTATGTCTACACCAGTAAATTCAGCAGTGCCAAGATACATTCCTGGGCAACCATCCCTGGCATGGTTTGCCCTGGGCCAGTTACACTTTCCCAAACAATTCTCAGGTGCAGTTCTGGAGCTCACACAGTCCAGGAACAATTTTCACCAGGCAGTACATACACAGCCACCTTCTGCAGACTGGAGTATCATGGATGAAATGACACTAGTTGGCCACAGCACTGAAGAAAATTTCAGACACATTCAATCTATTACCATAGGTGTAGCTGTAAGGTCAAGAGATCATGAACCTGCTTTGCTTTGAAAGTTATACTGCAGCTTCAGCTGACAGTATGCTCAGCTACCAGATTTTAAGCTCCTTTTCGATGATAGATGAATTGGCCCTTTTTGATGGTAGCCAGTGATGGTTTCCAGGTATGGTACATATATGCTTGTTGGGAGAAAGGCTCAAACTATGATAGTAGAAAATTTTCAGTAAAATCATCAGTTAAGGAGAACAGCCTTCAACTACTAAAGTGTGTGGGAGATGGAAAGAATTTGTAACAGCGTGGATGAGGATATACATTTATAGTTTCCATTATAATAAAACAGTGTTGCCAAAAAATGAGAAGCACACAAAGTTTTGTAGGGAGGATTACTTTTTTTTTTTAAACTAGTGTTTCACTATGACTACTATGTATTACAGGAAAAATAGAATCACAGAATGTTTTGTGTTGGAAGGGACCTTTAAAGGTCATCTAGTCCAACCTTCCTGCAGCAAGTAGGACCATCTTCAACTAGGTCAGGCTGCTCAGAGCACTGTCCAGCCTGACCTGGAATGTTTCCAGGGATGGGGCATCTACCACCTCTCAGGGCAACCCTCAGCACAAAAAATTTCTTCCTTATATCTAGTCTAAATGTCCCTTCTTTTAGCTCAAAACCATCACCCCTTGTCCTGTGGCAACAGACTCTGCTAAGAAGACTCTCCCATCCTTTTTATAGGCTCCCTTTAAGTACTGGAAGCCTGATATAAAGTCTCTGGAGCCTTCTCTTCTCCAGGCTGAACAACTAACTGTCTCAGCAGAGTGTCTTCACAGCAGAAGCGTTTCACCCCTCTGATCATTTTCATGGCCTCCTCTGGGCCTTCTCCGACAGGTCCATGTCTTTCACATGCTGAAGCCTCTAGAGCTGGATGCAGTACTCCAGGTGGGAGTCTCACCAGAGTGGAGTAGAGAGGTAGAATCATCTCCTAAGTACAAGAGTATTCAAAAAGCCTAACTTAAGCTGGTCTTCCTTTACTACAGACACAGCCTGAGAAGGCAAAAAAAGAAAGGAAGCGATGCTCCAAACCACCACTAAAGTAAGCCTGACTCCTACACTCCTTCACTAAGCCAGCCAAAGACCTAATGAAGTTCTACTCCAGCATTTTAACGCTTACCCACTGCTGTATCCTGTCCTTTCAGTTACACAGACATTACACCTTGGAGGGCCTTAAATAAATTCTGCGATTTGCTTGTATAAATAGCAAATAACTCTTCCAAAAATTGGCATTTAATCCCAGCTATTTTGGTGAACTGGTTTACAACAGCCCCAGAACACACGCTGTGTTTTCAGCTCTGCTGAAACAAACTGCACAACAGTTGTAGGCACTTTGTTAAGCCAACTTCCCCACTAAAACATTCAGCAACTGTTGTGAATCACACCCTTGAACAGCCTTTTTTTTTTTTTTAAACACCTCCCCACTCCCATTACACCAAATCGAATTTAAGAATTTCCTCTGAGAACCTAAAGAGACTCACTGAGGTCTCTGAACAGCACCTTTCACAGACAGGTCTGTTCAGTTTTAAGAACATTTCAAACTATCACTCCCCACCCTTCTTCCACAGTCACAACCCCGTAAGCATTAGCTGTAAACCTAGAAAGCCTGGAGAGCAGGTGACACCATGATCATCTAGAAAGGCAGATGTTTTGTCTCAGCAATTTTCTAGGAATTATTGGCAGGGGGGGACACACTGAAATTTTAAGTGGGATTTGAAGCCTTCCATCATCTTTCTTGTTCCCCTAAACATGGACGACTGAACTGTGGCAAGGACGAGTTGGTGTAAGGTTGGTGTTTTAATCGCTTTTGTTTTATATACAATCATACAACTGACCTCAAGACTGGCCAGATACCAGTTTTGTGATTATGAAAGCTAACTGCAACCCCGGTTCATAAAAGAACATTTTCAATTAAACAAGGAAGAAGGACAGTTTACTGACTACAGGACAAACTAAATGTTCCAAAATAACTTTCTCTCCATACTACTGACCTCCTGCAGACATTTCATTTAACAACTATGTGCTTTTCTTTGCAGAATGGAGTCCCTAATATTCAAAAAGTTAAAAACTGAAATTATTTTGAGTGAAGTGTAAAGTTCCTCAAAACCCGAAAATGTAAAATAGCATTTTTTCAAACACCAGAACTCAAACCTAACAAAACTGCACATAAATTTACATTTTATAATAAAATTTCATACTCTTAACTTTCACAATCTTCATTTTCACAGTGAAAAAGTCTCCTTTAGTCTTTAAACATGAAGTCATTCATCTTTTTTGGAATAATCAAGAAAATACTTACACAGAAGTAACAAGCATCCCATCAGTGATATACAGGAATATAAATATGGGAGGTAGAATTCCCAGAGGTCTATAAAGAAAAATATTGAACACAGCCTTAGCTTATTATGAAAATGTTCCTTATGTCAAACACAGCTGAATTAACTTATTTTAAGCTTTCGGGATCGAACCATTCTATCAAACTATTCTATTCTTATTAAGAATTACTGAGTTAACAATCCTGCAGTTAACTAAACCCGCAACTACTGTAGCCTGAAAAATATCTTCAGCTTTTACCTACATTTCACTTAAGTCACTTAGTTTTAACCTACACTGCACTCACTTGAACATGGAACTTCTGAGCACACTAAAAACAGATTTAACAGAAAAAAATTGTATTGACTAAATTAATACAGCTTCTTCACAACCTGTGCGATACTCACGTAACATTTACGAGAAAGATATTTAATTGAAGACATCCATTTCCATAATTAAATGAAACTAGTGTGGTGTTTTATTGAATTTCATACCATACAAAGACTCCATACTGGCAGCATCATTGTCTATGAGTGCTGAAGCCACCCATACGATCCCAAGGATAAGCAGAGCAAGAAGAATAAGCATTACAAGGGTTTCCAAAATGCGTGCTCTGATGCCCTGTGAGCAGAAGAGGGGCAAGGGAGGAAACAACACAGGCAAGAACTCTGAATCAGGTATTTTCAAACATAAGAAAAATATAAATAAATATCAGCTCCTTCCTCCTAACATATAGTCACATTCTTTCACGCAGACAAAAGCATAACATGTAATGCACTTTTAAAAAGGCAGTGCATAAAAAAGGAAGTACTTACGGCTTTATAGCGCCCAGATCGCTTTTTTCCCCTTAAAACCATAGAAAAATGTTTTAAAGTGCATATGCCTTTCTCATTAATCTCATTATTCCATAAAGAAATCTTTATACCATATGATTTTGCTCGAGCATTTTTAAAAGATGGATTACTTTTCTAATACTTTCAGCAAAGAAAGTGGATTAGCAAATTTTTATCTATGATTCCAATCAAGGGAATGGAAAGCCAATTATGGCAAATAGCCAAATGGCCCAGCAAGCATTACACCCTGTGCAGGTACAATGCACCAACTGAGTTAAAATACATTCTTCAACTGCAATTGCTTCTGCACCATTCCTCACAGTCTTCGGAGCCCTCAAGCGTACGCTGGGAGTACTGCTGGCCCTCAGCTTGCCCGCACCGCACCCACCGCCTCCCAGCTTTGCGTGCTTCCCGCCGAACAAAACACGTACCGCTTGCCTACAACCACACAAATCCCAGCTCTGCAAGGTGGGACCTTACAGCATTCGATCAGATCTAAAAATGTAACAATGCCCTAATAGTTGAGCATTAGATTTGCAAATGTAAATACACAAACAATACAAAATAATATTTTAAATGTTTTGCTGGTGTTCTTAACACTAATTTTACTAATGCCAAGCAGTAGTTATTGCAATGGTTTCTTCAGACATCCTTGCCAATTAAGGGACCATCAAATTGCTGTTCACATAACAATTTCACCTTTGTTTTTCTTCATTTGCCAGGACACATCTCCACTAGTAAACCCAATCTCTTGTTTCTCACACAGTTTCACCCCAACTTAGGCATATTCCACTGAAAAGTCTGCTCTATAGTTAAAAGCAGAAAGTTGATTTTACTTTGCTACTTCCATCACCTCTTCCCTCGCTGCTTAACACAAGAAGGTAATTTTTACATGATGTTTACCCCCTGAAAATTACATTCCCTACATAACCACTGCATCCAGTCATGACTGAAAATCTCAGACATCCTAACCGTGGGCATCAATCTCTTCCACCATACCAGATCCTCTCTGCCATCAGTTCACTACAGAACAGATAAAGCAGCATGAAGGAAAAACAGACAGGAGAACACCACAGAACTCCCCTTAAGGCTTAAGTGAGAAGATTAAATTCAACTCCATAAAAGTTCTCAAACATCAAATTTCAAATTAAAGGCAGTATGGATAGGATATGGATTTACTCCTAGAATTTGTGTATAATAAAAGCAGCTTTGAGGTTATTAGAAGTTGTTAAAATGTTATTTTTGCAGTACTCAGAAAGCTTTTAAGTCTTCCATGAATTATTTGGAAGGTCAGCATCTAGGCCAAATATATGTATTTGACAATTAAATAGCCATGTTTTTAATATTACAGTTTTGAACGTGAGCAATAAATTACCAGGAAACAAACAGATTACAGTCCAAGTACTGAACACTGATATAGAGCCCTCACTTCAGAACAGAAGAGAGTCACA
>NW_010423014.1:46578-53023 GCF_000710305.1 Buceros rhinoceros silvestris
GGAAAACAACCAACCACAAAACATTCAAGGATGCATGCACAGAGATCCACCTCAAGCTTTTCAAAAAAAGCTTGAAGACTCCTTTCCTCTCCTAGGCAGAGAAAATACAAAGCTGCCTTCTGGGTTTCCAAAAGCCATAGCCACAGAAATCGGATTCCTTACTTCCCTATTATCAGACACATGCACAGACCTCAGCCTCTCCGACTTCAAATTTCACAATATCAGATTCTTCTGGGCAAACCTGGAAAATATTTCATTTCACCTGGCGATCCAAACACCAAATCCTCCTCCCTTGGATTGAGTAGCACAATTGTCAAAGCAGATAAACAAAATATATTGCAATGGATATAGTCAATACTAAATAATTTTTAAATTTACTACAAGTGTTCTCCGAAGACAGGTAAGATTAGGACAATGCAAATAACATACTCTGAGGGGGGGGAAAAAAAAAAAATTACTACAGCAGATATTTGGAGGTAACCATTGCTTTTGGCCAAAAGAACCATTGGCACAAACTCCAGACAAATCCAGTTAGCTGCCTAATGAGCCTTCTCTGATGCTAGTTTGAATAATTTTTTACTTCTCAAAGCGGGATCAATCCTCTTCTGTTTTCACTAGTTACACCTGAAAATTCACTTCCAGGGCAGAACAGTTTTTACATTACACAGCACACACACAACAGGACTCACACACACCAATGACCATTTAAAAATAGTAAAACAGTAATATTTTTAAAGAACTTCAGTGAAGTGATTAGATTGTCAGAGCGTTTCTTAGACACTAATGAATAATTGGTAATGGTCCAGGACTGAAAAAATATATAAAAAACTAAGATGCTTAAAGCATCTAGATAAATACTTAATCTCAATTAGGCACCCGTAACACTGTACCCTATTAAATCCTTAATGTTCCCGGCACATTAATTAGCTCATGCTTACGTATATTAGAGCACAAGTCAAAGAGCTGCTATTTGCAAGGAATGAAAGGTACAGAATTTTCCCCCGCATGTGCACACACAGAACACTTCTGCAGAATCACAGAAAGGCTGAGGTTGGCAGGGATCTCCAGAGGCCGTCTGGGCCAACCCCCCTGCTCAAGCAGGGCCACCGAGAACTGGTTGCCCAGGACTGTGTCCAGGTGGCTTTTGAGTATCTCCAAGGATGGCAATTTCATAAGCTCTCTGGGCAACATGTGCCGGCGCTCAGTCACCCTCACAGCAAAAAAAAAGTGAGAACTGAGCTTTAGACACCCTTACAACTTATTTTTGCTCAAGATCGGGTTTTTTGTTCAGGTGAAAAATTTAAAGCTTATCATTAACATCACTAATTTAAGAGACGAGTAAAAAAATCTATACTCCCGATCTTGGGATCAGAGAGAAAGCACAGATAGATACAAACAACATTTCATCTTATTTCAATGAAGGCAAAACTATGCAAACAAAGCTTGAAATTCAAAGGTGAATTCTTTTTCTGAGCAAAACCCTCTTCACTGACATTTTGGGTTTGGCTTAACATTTCTGGAGCCATTTCACTTCTCTCCACAGCCCCATTATACTACTCAGATTTCTTAGATGAACTAAATGTCACGGCGTATCTTCATGGCACAGAAGATACTGCCACTTCTGTTTCACATAGTAGTTGTGGCACTTTTTGAATCCATTTACTCCTCATGGTTTTTCGTGTGAAAAGGAGCATTAGAGTTTGCCATGTTCAAAAACAGCCACAATCCCATCTAAAAATGGAGATTTCAAATCAGCTTGTAAGAATACATCTATTGTTCATGGTCAGTCTACACCCTTGTGTCTGTCTTGGGTGCAGAATTAACAGATGGGTACAACATGAAAAAGCAGACAGAGCAGGTATGTAGCACTACTTCAAATTCCACCCCTGGAAGTGTTCAAGGCCAGGCTGGATGGAACTTGGAGCAACCTGGTCTAGTGGAAGGTGTCCCTGCCCATGGCAGAGGGGTTGGAACTAGATGATCTTTCAGGTTCCTTCCAACCCAAACCAGTCTATGATTCTATGATATAAGCATTCTAAGCAAGGAAAAACAGCACTAAATTTTGCTGTCAAAAAAGTGACTACATTTCAATCAACTGGAAGAGTTCCTTGATTCCTCATCAGTGTCCAACTAGAAACAAAGGAAACCTTTACCACACAAATGAAGCACGTGCCTATCCAGTAAGTTAAGTGCGTGTGCACATGCCTATGTACGCGCACACATGGGCAGACAAGGGAAGAAGGGCGAATAGCCACCTTTCATATCAGTCTTCCGGTTTGATTGTTTAATTAGGAGAAATTGCCTTACGAGCTCCTACAAACACTGCTTAACATTCCTATGGAAACTAAACTGACTGTAAGACAGAGGGATGGGAAAACACTTTGCATTTTTAGCTTTCCATATTGTACTCAAGAAGGAAAATTAAGTTGTCCAAGTCTTCATCTAGTTTTTGTTTCCTAATGATTCTGACAGGTAAGAACAAGGAAAGTAAGCACTACGCAAACAGTCTGCATACAGTTTTTCAGACTTAAGATACACAACCATAACCATTAGAAATAATTTAAAATGTTGCCTTAAATTGTGTTATTTTTAAACACAGCGATAAGACAATTCTAAACAAGAAGTGAGCTCAGGCAACACACTTGCTTTATTTTCAGTAAGACAAGCTGACCCCTGCAGTACTTCTACTAGCACACCAATTTTAAGAAGATCAAATACCTTACTTTCTCTTAGCCAGTTACAGCTGCAATGCTGGTGAAGTTGGAGATGTAACAAAAAAAACCAAAAAAGTAAACCAAAACAAACCACACACCAAGACTTTTAAATCTCCTTTCTACAGTGCTACTAATACTAGGTATCAAAAATAAAATCACAGACTACAGAAAATGTGATTGAGCTTGAAGTTATAAAATTAAATGGGGAATGGAAATGCATGTTAAGTCTGTGGTTTTTCATACTTTCACTGCTACACACAAAGAATATTCCTTAAACTTCAGCTTGCATTTGTGTGCAGAATGAAAGTAGTAAGGGAAATATAGGAGGACCTAGAAAAAAAATTCCTTTTTAGAAGACTTCTCTAGAATAAATCGTTAGAAAGATTACTTGTCAGTTAGAAAGATTAAAAAATCTGAATCTGTAACCAGGACACAGCATTCTCAAAGAAAATGGATGAAACACTGTAGACCACGGTTACTTCAGATGCTACCTGAAGATCTCAAAAAACAAGTATGACGTGAACAGAATTTGTCGTCTTAGAGAAGGGGCTCAGAGAGCATCCTCTCTTCTGCAGGTGTTGGAGTTGCTCCTACTTCCCAGGGATACGCAGAGAAGAGGGAAGGCTATAAAACACTAAGAAGGA
This sequence comes from Buceros rhinoceros silvestris, assembly GCF_000710305.1. Taxonomy (NCBI): domain Eukaryota; kingdom Metazoa; phylum Chordata; class Aves; order Bucerotiformes; family Bucerotidae; genus Buceros; species Buceros rhinoceros. The sequence continues at coordinate 49,937 of NW_010423014.1, forward strand.
GGAGGAAGAGATGAACTGGAAGTGGAATAGAAAGATCAAAAAGGAACGGAACAGCAATAACACAAACTAAAAGAAAGGCAGAAGCGTTGAGATCAACCTAATCTTTGGTCTTCAGTTTGTACATAAATTTCTCTGTGGATCCGAAAGACAGAGGAATGCCTTTCCCAGGATGGACTCAGTTAGTACCATCCTTTGGGAAGCATGAACCACACCACAATTTAAAGGAAGGTGGCGCTTCTCTTGCTGGACAGTGATTTTACTTTCAGTAGCCTAATTCTAAACTCTTTTTCCATTAAGGTATCTAGAACAAAACATCAACTGTCGTTGCTTCCAGCACTGCAAGCATGTAAGATGACCTTTGGTAACTATTAAACAGGAAAAAACCCACATCCAACAGCTTGACATTTCCTCAAGTGAGTTTCAGATTATCCCTAAGGCAAATCGGACTTTACTTTCACTAAAAGTGAATTATCTGCGTGGTTCTCTATTGTCAGGGAAGCAGAAGCTTGGCATCTTACAGACCAATTTGACACATAAAAGGAGTCTCTTGTGGAGTATGAAAAATAAAAAAAATAATAGTCAACAAAAACTTTTGGAAGCTAATTACTATAATCTGATGGAAATTACAATTAAACTGTTTATCAAGAAAAACAGAAAAAATATTATATTAACAGATAGCAGGGTAGATTATAGCCTACTAACCTCCCTTTTTTTCCTCTAAAGTTGCACAGGTTAGACTCAACAGCTCACCTACATTTTTACTCACAGCACATTTTCAAAACCACCTAGTTCTTTAACAAGAGCACTTAATGAAGTGAAACATTTCTTTAAAAAAAAAGACATTAAACATATCAATCCCAGCAGCCTGGAGCATGACAGAAACCTAGTAACAGCTGTCATCTTCTCAGTACACTAATGGTGGGGGGAATCCCAAAAATAAAATATAAACCAAAAAGAGCATCTGAAGCTCTCAAGGCATGCCTACAAATAAAAGTTGTCCTACAAACACATTCTAAAGATCTTGTGGTTTGTACACCCTTAGAGATAATTGACTCTCAAACTTCTACTTTAAAATTCAATTGTGGAGACATTCAGAAGTTCTTATATGTTTAATCCTGAGCTACTTATGCTGCCTGGAGCAGCAGGTCTAAGGTTTCATGTCCCAGAAAAGTCTAAATTTAACAAGAAAGTTATTAACTACTCTAGAAGTGTTCTGACAAATTTTTAGTTGCTACTCCAGAAGGCCTCATCAAACTCTTCCCTATTGTGATTAACACAGATAAACCATCCTAGACGACAAATATCCAGAACATTAAAAACCAGCACATTGCAAAAAGCTGAAAAGCCAGTGAAGTACAAATGGCAACAACAGTCCTGAAGGGATGACAGATGTCATACAAGAAAGACAAAAAGTATAATTACCAAGGAAATCGATTCTCCTCCCCAGTACATTTATGTTAAGCAGGATGATTATTACACCAACTGCGATGCATTAGGACTTTTCCCAATCATGTGCATCCCGCATAACACCTAAAGGATGGTTTTTACTTTATAAGAGGACATATAATTAGTGATAGTTTCTAACAGCTTTTCAATAGGGGATATTTCTTGATAACAGCGAGAGTAAAAGTCGGGGGGGGGTCCCCCATTTGAAAGTCTATTATTTTGAATCATAGCAATGTAACAATACAAAAGTTTTACCATTAAGCCAGCACAGGTAACAAGTGAAGACCTTGCTCTGCACACTGGTTGTTCACAAGGTTTCAGGAGTCTCTAGCAGTGAGTACAGGGATCTTTCCTAACTACGACGACTCACAAAGACACTGCATAGGCAAGAAACGTGCTGATGCTGCTCTCTCCATTAAGAGTCACATGCAAAATCTGGAGAGACTTAAAAGGAAATCTCTGATGACCGCCATGCTTTCACAGCTAAGGTAAAACATGCACCGTACACCCAGGAAACAAACTATGGAAGACACAGTTATCTTCCAAGAAGTGGCATAACCCTGTGTGAGAAATTCACAAACTGTTATTTTATGGGAAAGAATTATTACACAAATTAAAGCAATCAAACATTTTTCTTTTTTTTTGTCAATTTTTGCACTGCCAGTTGTGGTCAGGAACACAAATAGTATTTTCCAACAATTTAAGCATAATTAATACTTTCCAATGTTATATGGATTTCAATATATAAGCACAGATAATATTTACCAAGAGTTCTTGTGTTTTAACACTGAAGAAGGAGTAGAAAGACCTGCAACATGTATCTTTCTCTTTGTATAAGAGACAAAACTCCTGGTAAAACCAGGAAAAAGAAGTACAGACCCACCCCTATCTCAGGAAAAATCATTTCTTTGCTAGAACATTACCTGGCTATAGTGATTTTGAAGAACACATTATCTTCTCCTATAAGATGGACATTTTTTAAACTGTATTACCAATGTATTACACAGTATAGCTTTTGTTAATTCTAGTTAATTCCACATTTTAATTCAGTTGCAAACTGTGCAGGAAAAAAATAATAAAAACCCTATTATCAATGAAGTAAAAATTACATCACGTTACATGCAAAACTGGAGAGTCCTAACAAAGTTTCTATGGCGCTGAACATTTGAACGGAGTTCTGCTTGGACATCTTGACCTCTTGCAAGGCAGGTAAACATCACTTCTTACACCATGCCCTGACCCATGGGGAAAGCCTGGGAAACATTTCTGCAATCGTGGCATGTTTAAAGTACACATGAAACTCATTGTTTTCGAGTGGGGAAAAAAAAAAAAAGGAGTCTTAGTAACCTGAGGATTTGTCGAGGAAGAGGCTGACTGTAACAAACATGCTCACTAACATCTGTAAAAAAATATATGGAGACACTAAAACCAACAAGAATTGTAGCAGGTATGAGGCTGGCAATGTTATATATCACTGTCAATTACATTTTTAGCATGTGATATCCCCTTTCTCAATTTGTGAGCATTAAAGAGATCAGCTTTAAGCTTTCTAACCATTTCTATGGTTAGAAACCATACTTTGAGCTACCTTTGTTCTGACCTAATTCAAGGTAATTGTCCTGGGTTCAACATGGAGGAACC
>NW_010423015.1:0-2076 GCF_000710305.1 Buceros rhinoceros silvestris
CAGAGCACTGCACCGGCCTTGGCTTGAGGTGTGGTGGGAGCCACGGGAGCCTTTGGACTCGTGGGTTGTCGCACAACCTGCCTGAGCATGTTTAGTAAAGAGAGGATGTCGGTCTCTGACATCAACGCAGGAACCACGTGCGTCGTTACAGGCAGAGGATTCGGTTTGAGCGGTTTGATAGGAAAAAAATGCCATCACCTGTAAGGTGACCTCCAGCTTCTCAGGGTGGTCCCGCGAGCTTCCCCCAGCTCTGTCTCTGCAGAGTCCTTGCTGACTTCCAGAGTGATGCCCATGGTCTGGACCAGCATTTCTGTCACCTCCACGTGGAGGAACGAAACGGACCTTGTTAGGATGAGCTGGAGAAGCAGGAATTGCTCTCCCCTTCTGCCGAGCCCGGGCAGTGTCTTGCTGCACACAGACGGTTGTTCTTTTACTGCCTTTGGCCGCGGGTGAAGGTCCACGGTAGTTTCTGGGTTTCCAGAGTGATGCCCATGGTCTGGACCAGCATTTCTGTCACCTCCACGTGGAGGAACGAAACGGACCTTGTTAGGATGAGCTGGAGAAGCAGGAATTGCTCTCCCCTTCTGCCGAGCCCGGGCAGTGTCTTGCTGCACACAGACGGTTGTTCTTTTACTGCCTTTGGCCGCGGGTGAAGGTCCACGGTAGTTTCTGGGTGCTGTAGCCCTTGACCGCGCTGTTTAGCTTCTGAGCCTTCTGCCCTCCCTGACTGCTTCCGCGTGGGGCACAAGTGGGTCCTGTAGCGATCGCCAGGTTTTTCGTTGTGGGGCGTCACATAAATGCTGGTCGCTGCGTGTGCCAGAAGAGTCAAACTGCTGCTTTCTGAGGCTCTGGGATGGGACTTCGAACTCGCCGTGAGATGGAAGCGAGTCGTGGCCGCACGAAGGAACGGCAGCTAGCAACAAGGTGAAGGAGCAGAATCTCAGGGATCCTGTTTGAGAATTTAGGTTCAGGATGATGTTGCAGGCAGTGACTATTTCACCCCTCTCAGCAGGAGGTGGATTTGTGTCTCCTGGTGTGTGGGAGCCCTGTTTTCCCTTCCAGATCAAAGCTCTGCCTTTTGGTGTTTCTGCAGGAGGCTGCTCAGAAAAGGGTTCATCCCAGCGTTCGATGGCCAGAGGCGTCAGCTCACGATTTCTGAAAGTTTGGCTCGTAAAAGGCTTTTCATGATTTGTATAACTCGTGGTGAAACTGATTTAAAGGTTTTAGACTCGCTGGGTCCTGGAGGAAACACGTAGACATTGTACCTAGTTCTGAGCTGTGCTGGGCACCGTTTCAGGGGCTCCTTTCTCTGCTGAATCTACCTTTCAGCCCAGCTGTTTGTGCAGTTCCTTGCACTTGCCTCGTCTCCCTTTTGACCCCTCGTGAACGTCACGGCAGCCTGTGGCACAGCATTTCACCACTTCCCAAAGTCTGGGGTGAGCAACCACCTCCTGTAGGCTGTTTTGATCCTGCTTTTTCTGAGCAACATTTGATTTCTTCTTGCACTGGGAGAAACAGTGAAAAACGAGTCTTTCTCCATCCTGAGCCACTCACAACTTCGTTACCTCTGTGACCTCGTTTCCAGAGTGAAGAATCTTTGCTCTTTTAGAGGGGGCAATTGCTTTTAGATGGCTTCCCCGGGGGCGGCCTAGGCCGGACTGTCTCATCTACCAGTCCTTGAGTGTGCACAGGGGGGAGGTACCTACTGGTTCGCCTTTTCAAAAGCTCTTGTTGCTCCTCCTGTTCCACCTCTTCCAGGAGCTGCTCTAGTTCCTCCTGTGCCACACGTGCCTTGTGACTTGCCCTGCCCAGGGACTGTGTTTTCTCTGCCCTTCAGTTCGAGAGAGACAAGGAGCTACCGGAGAGTCCATGGGAGGGCTGTGAGGATGAGGAGGGGCTGGAGCGTCCCAGGGCTGAGGAAAGGCTGCAAACCCCGGGGCTACTCAGCTGGAGAGGAGCAGCCTGAGAGGGGACCTCATCAGTGTGACCAAGAGCTACAGGGGGGTCAGGAGGAGGGGCCGGACTCTGCCCAGTGGTGCCCAGTGACAGGACAAGGGGCAACGGGCACAAACTGGA
>NW_010423015.1:2308-2810 GCF_000710305.1 Buceros rhinoceros silvestris
ATTCAGCATCCCCACCCACCCCACTGCAACTGTCCCGGCAAACCAGCACTTCCTGGCTGGTGGAAGACGGGCGAAGGTGAGGGAGGAGCAGCGTGTCCTCCGGGCAGTGCCGCTCCCCGCAGAGCCTGATTTCTGGCAGGGGTGCAGGGAGGTCTCCAGCCCTGCAGGCCCTGTAACTGTGCCAGCTGTGTCTTCGCACCCGCAGAGCGCAGCTGCCTTGCTAGAAGTCATTGCTGAGGCCACGTTGGCCAGTTCTTGATTTGTGGTGAGTGACGAGCTGATGTCCTCAGGTTCTCCTATCATCAGGAGCTGGTCTCCATGGAGGTCCCTCGCTGGCTTTTGTGGGCTTGTGCCGGTCGCTGCCGGTAACAGCATGCGGCGTTTGGGACTAAGTGAGGTTAAGGTGAATTCCAGCTGACTGGGGTTTTTAAGAGGAGGTTGATGTGTGGGGACCTCAGCAGTTACACGGCGGCGGGGGGCTGGGGTGTCACTGGGCGAGGAG
>NW_010423015.1:3139-3601 GCF_000710305.1 Buceros rhinoceros silvestris
TCCCATGGGCAGGGAGACCCTTAAGTGTCCCGAGTTCAGGAGAGCTGCCCGCAGTGGGCACAGAGGAGTGTCCCCTCCTTTGCCCCCTGCTCCTCCTTTGCCCCTTGCAGTTTTCTCTGCGTTTAAACCCTGCCGTCGTCTCTCCTGGCAGCCTCCTCCTCCCCAGGCTCGCCCGCTCAGTGCACCCAGCCTTTCCCCACGGCACTTCGTTTCTAAATGTCCTCTGAAGGGACTTGAACTATTTGCCATAAGATTGTTGAGCTCCAGGTAGCTGTTTTCGGTTTGTGTGTTTAATTTAGAAGAAAGATTTCTGTGTCCCAAAGGCCGCCCGTTATTTTCGTCTCTCCCAGAGGGTCTAGTGAAGGAGGTGACCTCCCCTCCCAGACCTTGATCTCGCGCAGGGACACGCCTCATCTCTGCAGCAGCAGCGCTGCCTCTGTTGCTGGGGAAGCACTCCCTGTA
>NW_010423015.1:3769-6592 GCF_000710305.1 Buceros rhinoceros silvestris
CCACGCCTCATCTCCGCGGCAGCAGCGCTGCCTCTGCTGCTGGGGCAGCACTCCCTGTCCTTCCACTGCCTCTCCCAGTTGGTGCCTGGCCCCCTCGGGTTTGTCCCAGCCTGCTTACGGGGGTTTCTGTACCTGCCTCCTGTGTTTGGAGGCTGAGGAGATGCTCCTGGGTTCGTCAAGCTGCTTTCTGACCGTCCGTCTGCTGCGGGATTGGCGGATTGGCCCTTAGCGCGATTTCTCTATGGATTGTGGGTTTGGGGGGGCTGTTTGATTTTTCATGAGGATCCTTTAAAGTTGTGAATGCCGAATGAAGAGCAGAAACCAGCCTTCGGGCGCAGTGTGTTTGATACCCAAATACGCCTTTCAGGGATACTGACCTCTCGCTTCCCACGTTTCAGGAGCCGTGGACGGAAGGGAAAGCCAAGGATCCAAACATTTCCCCGAAGGAAAAGGCTGCGTGTGCACCCTGACGCGTGAATGAGCGCAGAATGAAAACGCTCCCTGGAGTGGGTGTGTTTGGAACTGGCAGCACCGCCCGGGTACTGGTGCCCTTGCTGCGAGCAGAAGGCTTCTCCATTGAAGCGCTTTGGGGGAAGACGGAGGAGGAAGCCAAGCAGTTGGCAGAGGAGCTGAACATCTCCTTCTACACGAGCCGGACCGACGACGTCTTGCTGCACCAGGAAGTAGATTTGGTTTGCATCAATATCCCTCCGCCACTAACTCGGCAAATTGCCATGAAGGCTTTAGGTACCTTTTTGTCTTTGGAGTTGGACCAAAACCCTGTAGCTCGTTGGCAGGCTGAGATGGGAAGCCGTTACCCCAGCGCGGTTCTGGCTGCACCAATGTGCCAACGCGGCGCTAAGGGTTTTGCGTGGGGTTGGGCGCGCCGCCTGTCGGAAGGGGTACCTGGCAGCTCCTGTAAAAATGCTGTGTATGGTTCCCTGTAGCTCTGCAAGTCTTGAACCAGCTGGGCTAAAATACCTCCTGTCTCCTCCAGACTGGGCTTACCGTGGGGAGGTGTTCCTTAAAACGAGCTGTTTCAGAGGTGATGATGATGAGGGGGTAAAATGGGTTTTGTGCCCATTTAAAAAAAAAATGAACAAAAAACCACCCAAAGAACTTAAGTTCTGTAATTCGTTTCAAACCTCCCCACGTTTGCCGGGGCGGAGGGGTTGTTCAGCTCTGCTTTCTGTTTTCCCCACAAATAAAACCAAACTTGAAAGTTAAAAGCCTTTGGAAAACTGTTTGCGTGCACTCCCTAAATCCAGTGAGTTCGGACCTAAATCCTCTGCAGCTGCCAACCTCGGGCAGTGCGCTGTGACCCCAGCCACCCTCCGGAGCCCTCGGGGGACATCCTGGTGCGGTGGCGGGTGCAGACTTGCTGGGCAGGTGCTGGGCACAGCAGGAGGAACCCAGCCAGACAGGCTGGGTGAAGGGAGAGAAGGGACGACGTCCCGAACTGGTCGGGCAGGGAGGTGGGAGCCAGCTGCCCGGGTGTCCAGCGTGTGACATAGCAGTGCTCGTGTCCTCTGGCGCAGCACAGCGTGGGTGTGAGCTGGGTGTAATCCTGTTGGCAACAAGTGTGGCGCTTTCTCTGTGTGCCCAGGAGATCAACACCAGTTCATCTGAGGACGGGTGCTATCTCAAGGCACGTGGTTTGTAGCCTCTTTGCTCCACAGCGGTTTATTCCAGGAGTAAATAACTCCCGGCACTCTCCGCAGTGCAGAGAGTGAACCCAGGCCGCCGCTCTCTTTCCTGCGCGGTGAGATTGGTTTGTGTACCTTCTTTACTGTCCTGTGAGTTTCAGGTGTTCGGATTTTGGGCTGTTTGAACTCTAAGTTGGAATGTATCTCCGTAAATACGCTGGAAGTTCTTGAAAACGCTTGTCAGGTGGCGCTCGTTCTCCTGGCTCTTGGTGACCTGTTGGGCTGAAAGGGGAGAATCGATACCTCCCTGGTGAACTATTAGCTCAGAGGGGTTGAGAGTCCTTCCTGGCAGTGTGTTCAGCCGGTGTTGGATGGTTTGCTGCGAGCGAGCACTCCAAAGGAACGCGAGGGCAGGGCCGGAAGTGGCGAGTGCGTTTTCCCTGAGCGTTCGGGCCAGCGCAGGGATGTTTGTGCCTGGAGAATCAGGGGCTGTGGGCGGTGGGTTACAGCTGGGTGTTCCCTGGCCCAGAGAGCGGCTGTAGGGAGATCAGCGGTGATGCAGTGATAATGGTCTGTGCAGTTTGGGTTGTTGGGGTTGGTTGGTTTGTTGAAGTGCTCACCTTTCATTACTTACTTGTATAGTTTTTTTATTTATTTTAAAATGTGCTTACAGTGTCATTTCTGGCAGAGGAGAGACAGGCCCAGCTTTCCTAGGCAGTGCCATTTGCTGGCGTAAGTTTCTCGTGGACAGGCATCCCTAACCCAGCCTTGCGTGGCGGGGCCAAAGCAGGAACCCCGCGTTGAGTTCGTGGACCAGACAGCAGATCAAAGCCCAGAGGATAACTCAAATTCAGATCGGTGTAATCTTACGGTTTATCTCCACCACAGGCAAAGCAAGAAGCTATCCTAAAATCTGTGCTGCTTTTGATCTCAGAGGAACTAATTTCCTGTGGGTCATGTCCCATGCCCACCTTTGCATGAGGTGAGCACACAGCGGAGGTACCAGCCGGAGCGGAATGTAAACTGCGGGGTGGTGGTGCAGGAGGTGCAGTGCGGGGAGGCAGAACGTGAGGAGTCCTCCCGGTAGTATTTCTTCAGGGTGCTGAAGATAGTGCTGCTGCGCGTACCGAGCCCAGCCAACAAATGGGTGGCTTGCGGAGCCGCCGCAGGGGAAGGG
>NW_010423015.1:6707-7070 GCF_000710305.1 Buceros rhinoceros silvestris
ACAAATGGGTGCCTTGCGGACCAGCCGCAGAGGAAGGTCGTGCTCATCTCCCTTGGTGTACCCTGTTTAACACGCCCTTGCCAGAGAGGTCTGACCCCCTGCGGCGGTCAGGAGTCCCTACAAATGATAGCAGGTCCACAACAGCGATGGAGGAGGGAGTCAGGAAGGGCCCTGTCACCGCTGTATGCTGCGCCCGACCCACATTTCCTGCTCGTGGAACGGGACAAACAAGCATGCCTGTTGTGTAATGAGGGCACGGAGGTCTCTCACACTGCAGGCAAGCAGGGCACGAACTGAGGGAGCGTGGCTGGGGTGGGCGTGTGTTCATCGGGAGGCTCCCGGAACAACTGTGTCTGAAACAGC
>NW_010423015.1:7228-9013 GCF_000710305.1 Buceros rhinoceros silvestris
GGAGACTCCTCGGACGCTCCCGGCTCCGTGAAGTGGACAAAGCGATGGTCTGGCTGCAGCAGTGGCCAGTCGTGCCTCTTCTCTGTGTGTGGCGTCTGCTCGCCCGCACGTCCTGCCCGGACGTGGGATGGCAGGACCTCTCCCTGTCAGGAGCCCCGCTGGGCTGCCTCCTGCTTCAGGCTTCTCCTGGGCCGTGAAGGATCTCCTGGGCCGAGTGGTGGGCCAGGGTTGGTCTTGTCCTTCTCATGGCCTTCTCTGCCCCTGGCCTGAGGCAGAGGAGACCCGGCTCACATGCACAGTGATGGCGGGGAGAGCTGGTGCGTGAGGTTTGGGGTGCGCTTCTCCCACCTTCTTGCGCACTCTCCCCCGCCACAGCCCCACCAGGCTCCAGGGTCCCTTCTCCTTCCTCCTGCCTGCGCCAGCACCCTCCCTACCAGGAGGAAGGAGCGGGCCCGGGGTGTCTGGCCGACTGATGGGGCCTGTGTCCCGCCCCAGCTCCTGTCATGGCTCTGGGCAGTGGGAGACAGCAGCGTGTTTTCTGCGCTGTGCTTCGTTTACCAGGGCTGTGAAATGCCTCACAGGTGGCGAGTTGTGGATGTGTCGTGGCCGGGCAGCTGCGGGGGAAGGTAGTGGCCCAGCGCTGATGGACGGTGTGGATCTGAGTAGACATGTGGGGCTCCTGTACCAGAACACGGTTCACTCTGCTGCGCAGTAGCGCTCAGCTCACCCGCGGGCGTAGTCGGGATGGGAACACTCATTAAATCTGGGATTTCCTTGAGCGGAGCTGTGATTTGGCTGCATTGCGTTAATGGGAGTCAAAAGACTTCTGCTTAAATGTTCGATTTATTTACTAAAGCAGGAACTGGTTTGAAAATTCTTGGAATCACCCCTGAGGGTGGGGGTAGGTGGTTTGTTTAAGGACTCCTGGCAACGGTGACCTTTTATCCTCTTTGCCACAACAACCAGCTGAGCAGCCGTAAACAGGAGGGATTCAGTGGAGCAGTGCTCTGCAGAAGGCCCGCAGACGGGGCTCGCTCTGAGCTGTGCACAGAGGAGACCCTGAGGTGTGGTGTTAGTTCAGCCTGCGATGCAGCTCATCGCGGGCCGCAGAGCTGCTGCTGTCCTTGCTCCCTGTCTCTGAGGTGGGGAACCCGCCTCCACAGCTCCACCTCCTTCCCTCCAGGCATGCGGCCCCTTCTGTGGGCTTAGACCCCCATCCAAGGAGCACCGGAGCCCCTGGCTCTCATGTCTCCTGGCTGGTGAGCACCTGCTCAGGAAATTCTGCAGCAGTGATTTAAGAAAACAACGTGGTGCAAAGTTCAGGTTACTCTTCATCAGAATGATAGTAATGAGATGAGGGTCGTCAGTTGCTCTGCTTCTCAAAAGAGAAGGCATGACCCTTAGCCTGCCCCCACTCCTCCTTCTGCACGGCCATCGCCGTGAGCTTGGGGACAGCTCAGCTGGGGCAAAGTCGCACCGAGGGTAACCTCAGGATTATCCCAGAGATGTTTCTGTGCTCCCAGGTCTCTGTCCTGGTCCCCGGGCAGCGCTCGGTGGGCTGTGCCAAGCTGCCCCGGCCCAGCGCTGGTGCCTTGGGGCTGCCCTCCCCAACCAAGGCATCAGCCCACTGGAGCTCCTCAAGGGGCTCTGACTACGCTGGCCGAAAGAGCACGGCACTGACGCAGGGGTGGCAGCCAGGTGCGACCGACCGCTGTCCCCGGGTGGCTGGGGTGCTCTCCTGTGCCGCGGCCCGCGCTGCTCTCGGGCCCCCACTGTGGGGGGCCA
>NW_010423015.1:9151-11709 GCF_000710305.1 Buceros rhinoceros silvestris
CAGGACTGTGGGTTTGGAAATGGTCCCTGCTGCAGGCTGTTACCAGTGGGCAGCCAGGGCATCCCGGGGAGTCTGGCCTTCCCCTTTGATCAGCAGAGCTTCTGCTGAGGGCGTTCCTGTGGTGGAGACCAGTAAGCAGTGTGGTCCTGTCATGTTCTGACTGGATCTTGCTGTGTCCGTTAGAAATGCGGGTTCTGAGCGTCCTCGAGCTGGCCTTGTCCCCTGGTGGGGCCGGCTCAGCAATGTGGCACAGGAGCACGCGGAAAAGTGAAGCTGTGCCGTGAGGAAAGGGCGAAGGTGGTGGAGGGAGAGGGGGTACCAGCAGAGCACCGGGCGCAGGGCCTGCGCTGGGCTGCTCCGCTCTGTCGTTCTGTTACTGTTTTATCACTCCGGTAGAATTACTTGCTTTGCTTTCCAGCAGCCGTGCTTTTAGAGCGATCCTCCCCGCGCAACAGTACCTCTGACTCCCGCGTTCTGCAGCCGGGCTGCTGGGTATCTCGCGTTTCCCGTTTCTATCGCCGATTTAAAATGATAGATTCGGGTGGTGGAATACAAAGTGCAAATCAAACCTTCTGCACTCCCCGCCTCCCCGCCGGGTCCAGGGTGGTTTTTCCCTCTGGCTGTGCAGGATTATCTTACAGCTACAAGCCACAGACTCTGTGGTGTTGTGATGCCATTCCTCTCTCTCGATGCAAAAATCCTCTTTGTCTGGAGCCTCTCTCGGGAGGGGGGTTGTCAGCTTAGCCACCGGAGCAGGTTGGAAGCAGCTTCGAGCACTGGTTGCACTTGTTCCCATTTTAGTTCCTGGACCTTTGGAATTGCAGCAGGAAAACCTGACTCTTAAACCCCGATTCCTTGACAACCCCTGGGGCCTCTGAGCATGTCCTGCTCATGTGTGCTATATATATTTTTTTTCTTCTTTTTTTCGTTTGTGCTGCAGGAATAGGGAAGAATGTGATCTGTGAGAAAGCTGCTACCTCGGTGGATGCCTTCCGGATGGTGACCGCTGCCAGGTATTACCCCAAGCTGATGAGCATCGTCGGCAACGTCCTCCGTTTCCTGCCCGCCTTCATGAAGATGAAGGAGTTGATCGAAGAGCACTACGTGGGCAACGTGATGATCTGCGACGTTCGCGTCTATGGGGGAAGCCTGCTCAGCTGCAAGTACAACTGGATCTGTGATGAGCTGATGGGAGGAGGGGGTCTGCACACCATGGGCACCTATGTCATAGACCTCCTCACTCACCTCATCGGCAGGAGAGCAGAGAAGGTCCACGGTTTGCTTAAGACGTTTGTGAAGCAGAACACCGTGATAAGCGGGATCCGCCACGTCACTAGCGATGACTTCTGCTTTTTCCAGATGCTGATGAGCGAGGGCATCTGCTGCACTGTGACCCTCAACTTCAACATGCCTGGATCGTTCATCCACGAAGTCATGGTCGTTGGGTCTGCCGGGCGCCTCATAGCTCGTGGGACAGACCTGTACGGGCAGAAGAACACCGCGCTGCAAGAAGAACTGCTGTTCACGGACTCGCTGCCCGTCAGCAAGGGCCTCTCAGAGAAGGGCTTCAAGGACATCCCGCTGCTTTACCTGAAGGGAATGGTGTACATGGTGCAGGCGCTGCGGCAGTCCTTCCAGGACCAGGAGGACCGTCGGACGTGGGATCATCAGCCCGTCTCTATGGCAGCCTCCTTTGAAGACGGGCTGTACATGCAGAGCGTGGTAGAGGCCATCAAGAAATCCAGTCGCTCGGGGGAGTGGGAGCCTGTGGAGGTGATGGCCGAGGAGCCAGATGCCAATCAAAACCTCTGCGAGGCGCTTCAGAGGAATAACCTATGAACATCCCTGTGCCAGAGGAGAGGACAGGAGCACCGCTGGCCCTCGTGTCCAGAACTCCATTTTTAAGATAGGTGGATTCTTATTTAATAACCCCAGTTCCTTGGTTTTTAAGAGATGTCGCATTCTGACAGAAACTGTTGTGAGTTAAATTGTTTAAAGAGCTCCGAATTATTCTGGTTTTGCAGATGTTTCATTTTTGTCTTGGAGACGGTAGGAAAACTTGACCCGCCCTTTGCACTGGCAGCAGCTGGAGCAGAGCGCAGGGGCCTGCCTGCTGCCGCCCGGGAACGGGGCACCGCGCGCTGGGTCCAACAGCTCTAACGCGAGGGCAAGATCAGGGAGCGTCTGTTCTTCAGGAGCCTTTTCCTTCACTCTCGGAGCCTGGTTCGGTTTTGCGCCTCGGTTTGTGAGGTTGGATGAGGGAGTTCAGTGATGTAACACTCAGCTCCTACAGGACAAAAAGCCGGTGGAATGTTACGGCTTGTAACGTAAGGACCAGCCTTCTGACCTCCTGCACGTGGCACGTGTCCTTCGAACCCCTTTGAATCGGTATTTTACCCGACCGATGCCGTGACTCCTCTGCTGACGGTGTCCTGGCGGGAGCACCCTCGGGAGGCCTGTGCTGGTTTGTGCTGTCCCCCACTGGCCGCGGCCGCTATTCCTCCTGCTCCACGGGCTGCCTGCCTCCAGCAGCCCTGTGTCCCTCCGCTGTGTTTACG
>NW_010423015.1:11806-12864 GCF_000710305.1 Buceros rhinoceros silvestris
GATTCCTCCTGCTCCAGGGGCTGCCTGCCTCCAGCAGCTCTGTGTCCATCCGCTGTGTTTACGGCTGCGGGGGCACCTTCTCCCTTCCCCGACCATCCTTCCACGCCCCTTTCCCCGACCATCCTTCAACGCCTGCCGGCATCAGGGCGTGCCGGTGGCACCCTGGAGATGAGCTTGTACAGCATTAACCTGCCGGGGCGCTGTAGGTGCAGGCGGGGGGTTGTTTCCCACCCCTTGCAGTTCTTGTACCGTGCTGGCTGGGCGACTTTCACACTACACACTCCCGTGAGCCCAGGGAACGGGGACGGAGCTGCCGCGGGTGAGTCTGCTCTTAATCTCAAACACTGGAAGTGAACCCTCTGGCCCTGCCCATCCTCACGCCCTGCTGCAGCCCGGGTCTGGTGGAGACATCTCTTGGCAGATGATGGGTGGAAGCTCATTCCATGTGAGAAACATCTCTCTCCAAGGCAGGTGTGCAGGAGGGACAGTCTGATTTTACAGCGTTTATTTTGTGTACTTGAAAGCCTTTTTAAAATGTATTTCCCACTCAGCTGTAACCCTGTGTATTTATGAGTATTAACACGCAAACTGCTGTTCCATAAGCTGGTCCTTCCTGAGAAGGGTCTTGTTTTGTACAGAAATAAAAAGGTGTGTTGTTTGAGGGCATTCTTTAGCAGCTCGGGGCTTGCCTTTGATGTGGTCAAGAAGGAACCTTCCTAATAAAATGTGAACAGGAGCCTTGCAGCTGGCCACGGGACCTGCTGAGTGTGTTCTCCTGCTCCTGTGTTCTCCTGTTGGGTGGCCTGGGTGAGGAGAAAGGACATGGCTCTGTGCTGCCCCACACAGAATCACAGGCGGGTTTGGGCTACAAGGGACCTTCCCAAGCTCCTCCAGCCCAACCCCTGCAGGCAGCAGGGACATCTGCCCCCAGAGCAGGGGGCTCAGAGCCCCCAGGGCCAACCTGACCTGCAATGGGGCCAGCGATGGGGCTGCTCCCACCTTGCTGGGCAACCTGGGCCAGGCTCTGCCCGCCCTCAGGAGCAAACATCTCTCCACTC
>NW_010423015.1:12918-13602 GCF_000710305.1 Buceros rhinoceros silvestris
CTCCCTTCTCTCTGCTCTGACTCTCCCTCTGTCAGTGGAACCATCAGCCCTTGTCCTGTCCCCACAGCCCCTGCTCAAAGCCCCTCCCCAGCTTTCTCCAAGCCCCTTGCAGCACTGACAGGCTGCACTCAGGTCTCCCCACAGCCTCCTCTGCTCCAGGCTGTCTCCTGAGCTCACCTGGAAGGCACCACCTTTGTTCAGATAGAACAGGTCTGGCCTATTCCATGCCAGTTCTGGACCTGTTTTGAACCTGTTCTTGCACTGAGCACCTTCCTTTGTGCCTTTGTCAGGATGTTTGTACTGGGCAGAAAATCTGAAGTCCAACTGCTTCTACAGGAGAAGGAAGCACAGCACATCTCCAGATCACCGCAGCAAAGGACGGGGGTGCCGAGACTCCTGGGTCAGCAGGAGACCTGACCACAGAAGCCTACAGAGAGGTGAAACAGGCTTCTCCTGGGCCTGGCTCCAGCCTCCAGCCGCCCTGTGCAGGCCGAGGGGGCTGCTGGCTGCAGGGACGCTCCTTGGGGTGAGGGGGGTCCCAGCCTCCTGTGTTTCACACGCGAGGAAGGATGAACAGCACACACATCCCAAGACCAAGTGACAAAAACCAAAGCCCTTGTCCCAAAAGCCAAGTGACATGCAGGTGTAGGTTTTTTTTCCAGGCAAATCAGGTTCTCTGCAAGC
>NW_010423015.1:13823-14114 GCF_000710305.1 Buceros rhinoceros silvestris
CAGGCCAGGCTGCAGGAGCCAAGCGGGGAGCAGAAAGCTGCGCGGCAGCTATTTGTACTGTGGGAAAAGCAGCGGCACCAGCTGGGCTGCCTGTCTGAGCATGCCGTCCATGTCCACCTGCACGGGTCTGTCATCCGCTCCCCAGGCTCGGCTCTCCGCAGCGCTGACGGCCCAGCTATCTGCAAGAGGAGAGAGCCTGTCAACAGCCCCGCCACCCCCTCGGGGACAGGCTGAGCATTTGCAGCAGCGCAGGTCGGGTCCCAGCAGCGCGGGTGGGACGGCTGCTCGGGG
>NW_010423015.1:14646-14872 GCF_000710305.1 Buceros rhinoceros silvestris
TCCCAGTTGATGCACTCGTGCAAGCGTCGGTGGCGCCGCTCTTTTCCTGGAGAGGTACAAGAAGAGCCCAGCGCTGACGCCCTGTTCCCTGCCAGGGCGTTACCTCTGCCAGGAGAGTTGCCGGGGGCTGCAGGGGAGGCAGGTGCCCCAGAGCTGAGGCTGCCTGGTGGGGGACATCCCAGAGACAAGAGCGGCTGGGGGGGAAGGCCACGGGCAAACCTGCCAC
>NW_010423015.1:15189-15391 GCF_000710305.1 Buceros rhinoceros silvestris
CCCCGGTCGCCTCCCCTGCCGTGCCCTGGGACGTGGCCCCTCGGGGAAGGCACAGGCTCTTTGCACCCTGCCTCTTCTTCTTTTTTTTCTTCTTCTCCTCCTTTTGCTTGGCAGAGAGGCCAGCGTGGCCTCCCGTGGCGCCCGGCTCCTCGGTGCTGGGATGTGCCCTCTGGAAATCAGGGTGCTGCCACAGAAGCACCCG
>NW_010423015.1:15719-15972 GCF_000710305.1 Buceros rhinoceros silvestris
TCGCTGCTGCTGCCCTGGCCGTGCTGGCTCAGCCCCCTGGCTGGGCTGGGACGTGGCTGGTGGTCCCTGATGGTGGCTGATGGCTCCGGGCTGCTGCGTTGCCATAGGTGCTGGTTCCCTTTCCACCACGAGCCCCACAGCTCTTTGGGCTTCTCCCTTTCCACACTCCTCTGGTTTTCTGCTCTTTTAAACTCTCAAAGTTACTACAAACTGAGCTCCTCCTCCATCCTCAACAGAATAAAACCCAGACGGG
>NW_010423015.1:16321-16523 GCF_000710305.1 Buceros rhinoceros silvestris
CTTGCCCCCCGTCAGTTTGAAGCCGTAGGTGAGCAGCCAGGCGTGCAGCGCCGCACCACAGCCGAGGCCCGCCAGCTGCGGGAAGAGCTCTCTGTTCCTCTGCATCTCCTCCTTGAACAGCTGGGGGTGGACAAGGACACCTTGCCCGTCCTCGGACCACTGCAGTGGGCACAGGAGGCAGCGCTGATGAGCGACGCTCCCG
>NW_010423015.1:16894-17153 GCF_000710305.1 Buceros rhinoceros silvestris
CCGCCTGGCTGCCCCCCACACACGGCGGCGGTGCCAGGCCCCAGGCAGCAGTTGGGGACGCCCTCAACTGTGCTACCAGCGTCACGCACTGCTCAGCAAGGAGCGGACTGGACGTTATTCTGCTGTACTTCATGCCGCTTCGCTAGAAACCTGCGGTGTGTATCTGGGGTGGTTTGCTCTTGGTCTGCGAGTGAGATCTGCCTTTCGTCTCTGGGGAGCAGAGCGGCCCCGGGGACATCTGCCCTCTGCAGAAAGGAGC
>NW_010423015.1:17479-17730 GCF_000710305.1 Buceros rhinoceros silvestris
GCTGAGTGAGGATGTGCCAAGGCTCTCGGCTGCTGTGCTGCCCCTCCTCGGGGCTCCTCACCGGGGCGGGTGGCTCTCGCACCGAGGCTGACATGGCAGAGGCTCCAGGCCACTGGCGGGGGCTGCGTGCAAACCAGCATCGCTGTGCTGCCCCTCCTCGGGGCTCCTCACCGGGGCGGGTGGCTCTCGCACCGAGGCTGACATGGCAGAGGCTCCAGGCCACTGGCGGGGGCTGCGTGCAAACCAGCATC
>NW_010423016.1:0-3198 GCF_000710305.1 Buceros rhinoceros silvestris
ATATTATATATTTAATATATATTTAATACACTAAATATACCACGTATATAATAGATGTATAAGAGGCTATATTTTATGTGCATACACTACAGATAGTAAGTTCTCATCCTTTTGTCATTTTAAAGTCATGATAATTGTGTAGTATAAACTTACAGAGGATTGTCACCTGACCTTACAGGCAGTTTAGCAGCAGAACACTTATTAAATTGACCAATAAATGGGTAATTAATATATATTAATTTAATGAATGCATTTTTGGAGGATTTCAGATGCTTGCTTATGTGATAGAGTCAAGTACTTGTACGAACAGATAATTTTCCCTTGCAAAGTAGAGGAACAAATTTTTAACCACTGGCATATAGAGGGGCCCTCCAAAAGAATACCTGAACACTTCTAACTTTTTGCTGCTCTGAGGTTATCAAGTGCAAAGTAGTGATGATACATGGTTAATAAATTACAAAAGCAAACTTTTCTGTGACTATGAAGAAGGAATACACACAAAGATAAAGGTAAAATGGGAATGGCTGAATAGAAAAGATGGTTGGGAAAGAGGACCCCGAAGTGGTGTATTGAGTGATGCAGCAATAAACGAGAACCAGTTTCCTACTAGAGAAGTGCCGATTTACTTCTGATTATAGTTTAATTATTGGAAGAAGGGTGTGAGGACAGAGTGAGCAGAGCCATAAGCCATCTAATTACAGGGTGCACTGAGAGATGGCTTCCTGCAAAATCTCTTCAGCTAAGAATAATTTAAAATTTGAAAATGAGCATGGAGCAGGAAATTAAGTAATTCCCAGGCTGTGAAAACTTCCTGTCTCATGACAAAACAACCTACTGATGAACAAAGAGTATAAGGCATAAGATGAACTTTAAACAAAATCAAAAGTTTTTGCAATTGTCGCCGCAGTAAAAATCACCGTTATCCTGGAAAAAAAAATTAATCTGTAGCGTTGTAAATAATCTGTGGTCTACTAATTATGTTCGGTTTTAGTATGTCCAATTTAAAAGACTGTACTGGCTGCATGGAATAAAATGAGTCCTGGGAAGTGCAAACCTTGCATCCCATAGTGTCCTTCCCTTGGAAGCTGGTACAGATTCAGAAGCTGTATCAGATTCAGTCAGTAGCTGGGTGCCACATTTGTGTGGAATGTTAGTATATTTTACTCTAACAATTATATTCTGCTCATTTAATCTTTCAAATTTATGGCAATTCAGAACTATTTTTAGAATATGTTTTAACAGTGAGCCATCCACTGAATCTGAAGCATTTACTGAGTCTTGAAGGTTCTGTGACCAAAAGCACATCAGCTTCTTGTATCTTCTTGCAAAGATACATTATCATGCAAAGATAGATTATCATCCCTGGTAAGAGGGTCTGCTGCTTGAGCGTCACCTGGACCTGTTCTCCTGGGTTATTATTATCAGTTAACATCCCTTTGCAGCACAGGCCTTGAGCTGTTATGGTAAAACCATAAAGTGTCCAGGGTTTGACATGCTCTGCTGTGAAATTTCTGTGTCACCTAAAGATGGACACTTTAAGACTTCTTGTTAAAGTGAAGTTTATACCTTTGAGCCTTTCTCATCTTGATGTATTGGGTTTTGTCTATTTTCTTTCCAAGATGGCTCATAAAGGCATGGATGCCTATCAAAACTTACTTCTTCTGGGCTGGGTATAGAGACACCTGTAACTGAACTTAGTTAATCCCTTCAGTCCCTCTTTGCTGCTGCATCCACAAGCCCTTGTCCTGACCCCAGTGCTGTGGCAGAGTTATAAAAAACCTCATATTGTCATCCTCAGTCTCTGTGAAGGGAATACCATTCTGCAGGCACCCAAAAGCTGAGCAGCAAGCACCAGCAGCGCTGGTCTGGTTAAAGATGGTGTAGTTGCTCACTGCAGGAGGTTGGACTGGATGAGCTTTGAAGGTCCCTTCCAATCCAAGTCGTTCTGTGATTCTGAGAGTCTATGATTCTGTGTCAGGTATTGTGTATTATTCCCCATATCCTATATGATCTGAAAAGCAAAAACTGGGTGCAGCATGTGAAGGAAGAGTAGGAAGAGATGGTGACTGATGGCTGCCAGTTCTTCTGTGCACGTAGGGACATTGAGAACCGCAAATCTGAGCTAGGTCTAGAAAGGGAGAAGGGAACTGCACATCTCTATTTCCTTGTGATTTGAAGAAAAAGTTGATGCTCTTTGGTGAACGGGGTGATTGGTTTTCAAAACAGAAACGTGGGACACAGTAGCCTGAGAAAAGGCTGCTTTCCCAAAGCAGAGCATATTTTTTCCGCTTGCCAGTCATTACCAGTGCTTCTGAAGACCAGACCTTCATGAAGGAAGTCATGCTGGAACACAACAAGCTGCTGATGATTTTAAGCTTCCCCCAGCATGTAATAACTCCCAGTAATTGGTAGGTGCATGCACTTCAAGGACAATGATATTTTTGCTCCTTTGCCTGTTTAAATTACAGCATTTTGAGCAAGATAGTGCAGACAAATGAGTGCTGGAAGGCACAGCACTGGCACAAGAACATGAGTACGTATGGTGTGTTTCTAGAACTTAATATACAGCAGGGTTTAGTATGAGTTGGGTGTGTGTGGCTTACAGGTCTTGTTTTTAGATACTGTATCTTTTGGAAAACATTTTTTCTGGTAGGATTTTTTAGCCTCTCTTATAGCAAATACATGGAATGGAGGGTCTGGTCCTCTAACCACACTGCCTGTGGTGCTGAGTTTAGGAGAAGCCTGGTAACACAAGCTCCTCACAGCTCCTAGCAGGACCTGCAGCCCTTCAGCCAGAGGTCTTTCTGCAGATGCTTTCCTGTTTAGAGAAGGACAGTGATGCTGCCTATTATGTCAGGCTAAAGCAGTTGGGTCATTGTGATGGCTGATAAGAGAAAGGACTAGCAGTAGCCCTCCCAAAAGCAGCGCAGTTTTCCCCTGGAACCAAAGGGATCTTCTGTGATCATCTCATGCTCGTAGCTTTGTCTGATAAAGGGGATGGTAAAACTGCAGTCTAAAAACAGTATTTTCAGATGTTTGGCAGATCTGAACCACATTTGGGGTCTGGTGTAATAGTAAAGAACTTATTTAGATTAGAAGACGGAAGAGAGAGGAGAGAACAGAGGAGGTAACAGAGGAGAGAAAGAGGGAGAGGGAGAGGAAGAGGGAGAGGGAGAGGGAAAGGCAGAGGGAGAGGGA
>NW_010423016.1:3336-5265 GCF_000710305.1 Buceros rhinoceros silvestris
AGGGAAAGATATTGCGGAGCTATTGGTAATGATTCCAAGGTCTTCTGAACCAGGCTGGTTAAAGGTCTGAGTGACTCAGCCCTCTGAGAGACAAAGCATTTTTCATCACTTGAGATGTCCATACAGGTTTGGGTAGGGAGACTATAGCATCAATAAAACCCCTTATTTTGAGGCTCCACCTTCGCTTGGAGCCCAGGGGTTTAATCCTCAGTTTATCAGAGTCACTGGTTGTTCCTGAAATGGCCTGAAGAGATTCTCTATTCTTAGGTACAGTTTCATAATGGAGGGATTTTTGCCATCTCTATATTTACAATGAAATTTAGTGCTCAGTATCAGATGTTTGGCTGAAAATGTCAATATTGTGTTATGGCTGAACAAAGCTCAGCCTCTTAGGATAGATGATGTTTTGTCTCAAATGTGTGACTTTCTACCTATTAACGTCCCATCCTCTAAAAATTCTAAATATTAAATGTGCCCCTCAAGAAGGTCGGTGATGGAAAAGATGGTATGTGTGGAAAGGGTTCCCATGAAGAAAGATTAGTCTTAAAAGTTTCTCCATACGTACTTGCCCAAGATGTCCTAAGCTCAGCCAGATTCCCAAGTCATGTAATTCTGACTCTGCAGAGTACTGGGGCTGGTGGACACCTGATTTTATCTGAAAGCTCTGTGTTGGCCAATAGCTGTGAATATTTTTCCCTTAGAATTTTGGTTACGCTGATTTTAAAATATACATTTTAAAAAAAAAAGGCAGGATGCGATAATTCAGAATATCATACTGTGGTTGTGTGGAATTGCGAGGAAGAGTGTTCATTCAAAAGCATTTACTTGTGTACTATTTTGAAGAAACCAGGAGATAGTTTGCATAAGATACAGATAAATGCTGCTTCTGTGTCAAAAATCTGGGTGGAGGTGTTTATTTTGAAGTTTCTGATGCAACATGTAATTCACATCCCCATTGTAGAAGTCCCTTTTAGAGCAGTGTTATCGAGATGCACCCTGTATGCTGATAAGCGGTTACTAGAGCATGAACAAAGAATGCCTGGGTTTAGAAAACATTGTATGTCAGTGGAAGCTGAAAAAAAAAAAATTCACTTTAGTACGGCAAACACGGTGATAAAGACACTAGTTGCAAAATGCTGGGTTTATAACTATAATTCATTATACTTTCTTTGATCCAGTTACAAATTAAGGTCACTCGTGTCAGGAGATTAAAACCTTTTTGTCTCTCTTTGATATCAAACTATTCTTTCCCAGTCGCTTTTATCTTGCAGAGCAGCACTGAATTCCACAGCATCTTTGTCAGTTCGCTCATGTTATTTGCAGCAATCATTTAATTGGTTTTAGAACTAATATTATTTAGTCATACTGTCATTTGCAACAAGAGAGGCTTTTTAATATCCTAAAAGTATTGAGAGGCTCCAGCATTAGCTGGGTAAGCATATGTACAAGAGAGACCAACAAAGAATTTTGGGAGCGTGGTGGGAGTGCCTAATTGGATAGAAAAAGAAAAAACCCATACAAGTCAAAGTAAGATTGTACATCAGAAAAACTACAGCAATCTACTGAAAATTAGTAGATGATAGTCATGAGTAGCTTACAGTGAACCATGGGTACCAGCTTCCCTGAAGCACAGAAATAGGAACTTGGAGAAGCTTGTAAAAGGTGTCCTCAGGGAATCTTCCATTTTTTCACTATGATACCTTTAATCCTAGAATTGTCAAGCCACATGGAAAATAATAGGACTGAATGGTTCAGTCAGTTAAAAGTTAGTATTATTTCTTTTATCAAAAATATTAGGCCTTTCTGTGTTTCTGGAGCTGTTAGGATTTGTATAAACTTTAAAACAAGTGAAGTCAAGTATTGAACCTGTATTGCTCTTTCTTTTTTAATTTAAGATCATTATCTGTGACTAAGCAGACTCTATTCAGC
>NW_010423016.1:5374-37461 GCF_000710305.1 Buceros rhinoceros silvestris
GCAGGAAGAAAGAACTTAAAGCCAGTATTTTTTAACAGATGATTCAACGAGAGACAGAAGTAAAGAATAAGGTAACTGCTGTGGCGTTGACAGACTCTGTTCACAATGTGTGGCATCAAGAAGTTGGGAAAACTATCCGCGAGTGGATGCGAGAGGTGAGGCCAGGTTTTTTTTTTAAAGAGTTGAGGAACGTACATCTGCATATAGCTCTGTAAACATGTCTTTATCTGCTGACCTCTTCCATTTCTTTAGGGTATGAAAGGCAGCACATTACAGGACCATGGAAATTGTGTGCCCATACCAGCCCCTAAAATAACCGAGATTAAAGCCTTTTTTCAACTTCAAAGTTAGCAGTGGAAATAATAAGAATCAAGTCCAGTGTTTCTTCCTGCTTCATAGCAACATAGACACATGCACCAGGGCAGCCCACATGCTGCCTGGTATCTGGAGCAAAGACCTGGATGCACCCAGCGCTCCTGGCTTGATCTTTAAGCTCTTCATGACTCAGCTTGATGATTTGCACAATTGGCAAAAAATCTTTCCTCTCAGCGGTTTTCTGAGTTGTAATTACTTCTAAAGCACTCTAAAGTTTTCTGATAAGGAGTTGGAGCGTTTGCCACTGTTCACCGACCAACAGTGAGTTGGTCCAAGATGATCTTGCGGTTTGGTGGCTAGCAAGTGCCAAGGCCCACCTTAGGGGCTGGTGTGGGCACGCCGCCTAGGGTGAAGAATGATGCCATGCATTCATTATTCACTCAATGCTCTAAGTATGGGGTTGCTGAGATTTTAAAAAAATTCATATTTTTTAAAGTGAGAGCAACTAAAATTCTGTTTATGGGTCTCTTCCTTGCCAGATCAGGCTCATGTCTGTGTTTTCTGCATTCCCATTGCAGAACACCAAAACAATAAGTGCATGTGGCAAATTGAAACTAACTGGACTTCTTGTTAGACTGAACTTTTTCCCGTGGATTTAGTGAAAGTTTGTGTACAGACTGCCTATTCCTGACTTAACCTTACAGTTTTATAGGCCGTGACTGATGGGAATAGAGAATCGCCTGGGATGCAGCCTGACAGCTCTGACTTAAATGTTAAAAATATAAGGAATGGTAACCCCTACAGGCTCTGTCAGAAATATCCCCCTTTTTTTATGGGAAATCAAAACCTTAAAATATACGTTATGTAGTAAAACTGAGATTTTAAATCCTGTAATTTGAATCTGACAACTCCATTTTTCCTTAAGCATTTAGTCTGAATAAGACAAGTGTATTACCTTTAATTTCATTTGCAGAAAGTAGATTTTAAAGAATAAGTTAAATGATTAATGGCCTAAAAAGTGGATGGAGTGTCATAACTTACATTAGCATTGGAAATCTCCTGTAAGAAGGAAGAATTTTACATACGTGAAGTGTGGCTGAGTGGTATTAAGACTAGCATATCACCTGGATATCTCTTACTTTAATCAGGTTTAAGGCTACTGGTAAAATGAATAATAATTAAAATATACACCTAATCGCTGCCTGTCTGTAGGGCTAATTGCTGTCATTGAAAGAATGAATTGTTGAAAAAGTAATTCTTCATTGAAGCTATCTCTCCTGTATCATTGGTGGCCTATTTTTAGTACCTATAGAAGTCATGATTTTTGAATTTATTAGGAGCAGTGATGAATGATAAAACAAATCATCCATTTACATATCTTGACACTGCTTTCGAGAATACTTATTTCTTACAGGCAAGTGTCACATTGTATATAAAAGCTGGTTAATTGTGTGCTAATCTTCTGTATTATCTCCAATCCTCTGATGTAGTGTTCTATCAGTAGTTAATTTTACTTATTTCATATGAATGTAATACTTCATAAAAATTCTACTTCTTTTATAATTTCTACCGTCCTACATTTGCAATTTCACATTCAGCTGTTAATTAAAATTATACATGCAAATTGTAAAATGTATGATGCTTTACTGCTTTAAACCTTAAAGCCTTTGTGAAATACTGCCATTTTAACCATTTTTTACTAAAAAGGTTACATTAGTGGGTAGTGTGTTTGTTTTCTTTTTTTTTCCATCGAGTTCAATAGTTTCATTGATCTACTGTTTCTTACAAAAATCTGCCATGCTTTGTGAACTTCACTTTCTAATCTTATACAGCAACCCTTCCTTTATGTTGTTCCTGCTCTCCCTGGTCCCAGAACAGTAGGGTTGCCTTGACAAATCTATTCAAAAGCCATTCCTCGCCCTTTATTGGTGGGGACTGAAGCCTTTGAAATTCTCTCCTCACTGCAACACAGCTGACATCTTCTTCCAGACAGAATGAATTAAGGAAATACAATAAGACACTTGATCTACCAGTCAAGGATCTTTCCACAGTGAGGACGGACTCCATGGTGCACAACTAGGGCAGCAAGCATCTACAAATACACAATACATGCTTGTTTACTAGAACAGCAATCGTCCATTTTCACAATCATGATTGATGGGATGATTTTTTAGAAATCTGTCTGAAAATTCGTTGAGTCTTTCTAAAAAGTTTTAGGCACTAAAAAGGCACTAAAAAGTGCCTGTTTGTTTTGTTTTCTTTTTTTCATCTCCTCTTAATGAAATTAATCAGGTTTTCAAAAAGGGGAAACCCAGATTTTTAGTAAGGGAACCTGTGTTGATCTTGTAGTGCAGCTGTTTAAAAATGTAGTTGCTTTATAATCAAATCTTCAACTCAGTAGATTCAGTGTAGTTTCAGCATATTTTATTCAAAGTGTATTATTTAATACTTTAGTTCATAGACTCCTCTGGAGCGAAGACTTTCAAAAATGCATGGTAAAATCATCCTACTCAGAGGCTCAGGAATGGAAAGTAAATGTAAATGCTTTGTGAACATAATTCTCCAAAGACCAGTATTTGCATTTTTAAATGTGCATGGCAATTCATCTCAGGTGTGTATTTCCAATTATTTGAATATTGATCTGCTATCTTGATGACTTCCATCTTGTGTTGAAATTTCACAACCATGCTTTCCACAGTGCACTCCATCAAAACACCCTGAAAAACTCTGATTTCTTAATGTTGGCAAGCAAGCAGGCTCAGTGTTTGTATCAACACCTATTTAACAACTACACAAGAGAAAAGCTAAAATGTGGGGTAATTCAGACATGGTTGGCACCTACTGAAGTCCACTGACTACAAAGTAGCGCTTAAAGGTGTGCTATTTAAGCACGTTACAAATCTCCTGAATTAAGTCTTACTCTTTTTACTTATTTAGTATGAAACCATGATATTTCATCGCCAGTTAGGGTGAATAAGCATATGTAATAAACCTTCCAGCCCCTGGTGGGTGTGGTGCATTAATTAGCTTGGTATTTTGATGTGATCATTGACCTTAATTACCAAGTCTGTATTTGATTTTGCTCCGAATTTTTTGGCTTACCACAAAACTCCCCACCTGCCCTTACAGAACTGCTGTAACTGGGTGTCCAGCTCCGAGCCCCTGGACACTTCGGTGGAGTCCATGCTGCCGGACTGCCCCCGCGTCTCTGCAGGTACGTCTGCACATTTGTGACCAGCAACAGCTTGTTTATTGAAAAATAAATTTGGTTCTGAACATGTTTTAACTTTTCTATGGCAAGATATGGTTGAAAGCACATGGCTGCTGCAATTTTATGCAGAACACTGTTAATTTTTCTCCTTTTTTTGCTCTGTGTTGGATTTAAGTTCTCTCGTCTACTTGTGGCTTCTATTTTTCTAGTCTCCTTTCCTCTTTGGCTTTGGTGACGTTATAGGTGGGAGCTTAAGAAAAACAATAACAATTATGAAAACTGGGAAATTTATCATAGATCCTTGAATAAATATCTAACTGTGTAGGCAAGCAGGTTTTAAAGAAATACATTAATATAAGGCACAGCTGAGAGAAATAAGACATTTTCCTGAATCTTGATCAGCGTAAGTCTAGTTTGTGTAGCAAATTATGTACGGAGCCCAAGAACATTGATGTGAGATTTCTGTTGTTTTGGAAATACTCAGCTACTCTTTTTCATTAATGAGTCATAAATCATGAGGAGCATGTGAAAAGATACCCATAGACTTTTGTTAATGTGTGATAATTCCAGCAAGTAGATGTAGTTGTCAATGTAACAAGAAAATCTCCAGTCTCTGTAGGAATGTCATCTAAAATACATAAAGCTGTTACTAAACTTTCGTGTTTGATTATCAGATTTCCTAAAAGCCATAGGTAGCGTATTTCTGTAGAATATAAAATCAGGTTCAAAGGAAGACACAGCCTATACAATATTAATTTAAAAGCTGGAGCAGTGTTTGACCTTGCTCTCTGAGACACGGTTGTTCGTTTGACAAGTTACAGATTCGTATCTGCCTGGATTTGTGAGGTTGTTAATGAGACCTAACCTTGCAGATGAAATTTAGTTTACTGCGGGATGTTTTTAAGGCTTGGAAAATGTAGTGGTACTTCGAGAGCTCACAACCAGAGACCTGTAATCACATTTCTGCTGTGGGTTGGGATCTAACGATGCAGATCGTCGGCACTGTGCAATGGCATTGACATTGCTCTTCAGTGCTCAAGGAAATTATACATCACTAAAATTTTCATAGGTTCAACATTCGTTTAATTGCTTTTTGCTCTTTTAGGGGAGAGTATGGCAGTTTAAATATTGTTCAGGAGTGGAATTCTTTAAAAAACAGAATTGACTGCCAGTCTCTGACATCTGCGTTGCAGTTGTGGAAGAGTGCTTGTTATAGAGGTCATTTTAGTCAGGTAAACAGGGGCTTGGACAGCAAACAGTCAGTATTTACAGTACACTGGCCAGCACTCAGAATCCTCCAAGCTTCTCTTCTCTTTGTGTTCATCCTACATAAATAACGTAAAAGGTATTCTATAGAAGAAATCCTGAGTGTTACCTAGAAAACAGACTGATACTTTAATAGGAGTGTAAGTCTTAATTTTACGTTTCAGTTGAGGATGGGTCATACTGGGTATAACGTTTATGCTCCACTTAATGAACTCCTAGCTACACCAAAGTCTTTAGCTGAAGAATTAATTGAAACGGGGTGGGATTTCAGCCAATAGAAGTTGCAAAAGTTGGCTGTTGTATGTCATGCAAACATACAATGCCACTAGATCACTGATGTTTTAGAATTCCTCATGAGAGATTCTGGACAATGATTTAAATAGACTTAGCTGTTTCCAGGTTGCTTCTTTGTAAGGTAAGGACTGTTTAAAATAGTATAGCTTTATGTGACTGCTGCTGAATCAGTCAATTTGCTCGTATGGTTTTGTGTTTATATTTCTTGTATTCATGTCTTACATGGACAACTGTAAGACATTTACAGAGGAACAAGAGAATAATTCCTGCCGTGTGTTTATATGAGCAATGGCATAAGCCTGCATGAGGGTAATCTGTAATAAATTTATAAAATGCTACTAGATGTAGGAGTATTAGTCTTTAATGTGAGAGATTTTTATTTTGCTCGTTTCCTGAGAATTGCAGTACTGAAATAGCCCACACTCGGTTACTGGCAGCATTGCCCTTGTTATTTCAATGAATGACAGTGAGAGCAATCAAAGCAATATGAAATTTTTTTAAAATAAACCTTTTGCAGAAGGAAGATTCACTTTTCTGCTGGGAACCTCATCTTTTATCTGTGCTTGCACTGAGAAGTAAGTTCAGGAATAACTGCCTCTTGTTCACATCTTGTGAGCTTTTCCAAAAAGGGTCACATTTTAGCTGTTCAGTATATTGGGGTTTACAAGCAAATTGTGAACAGTATCTACTTCAGATAATGTCACAGTCTCTTGCTTGCTTCTCCCTTGAAAATAACTAGAGAGAAATAAATGGCTATCAAACTGGAAAACAACTTTTATTTCCAGACAGAGTTGTTAAAGCTTTTGATTAGAGCATTATTAAGTAATTAAAATGTTTGCTGTAATTCATTCATGTCTTACTCAGCTACAGAAAGGAATGAACATACTTTAATAATGGAACGTAGGCGTGAGAACAGCAATACAGGAAAAGCAAACCATAATAAATCCATTCCCTGTCCTTGTGGCCAGAAGTGGGGTACTGTGAGGGTCCCACCTTCCTGGTCTTTCCTCCATGTCCCAAGGATTTGGTTGTATGCAAGTGTCATATTTTAATGTCTTCCTGTGATAAGTTATCATCATGCCGAAGGAATTGTCCTCTAAAATTTCCCATTTAACATAGATGCCCTGTGTGGTATCTGTAATCCTAAAAGGCCTCTCATGGAGCATTGAGAGGCTTATCTCCCAGCTCACACATCTTCCATCAGAGCTGGAGCTCCCATTGAGGCTATCTTTCCAACAGTATGCGTCTTATTACACTTTCCATATTTTGCCAACAAGAACATGGCATTCTTCCTTATGAGACTAGAGTCCACCACTCTCCATCATCTATCTTTTACCAGGCAGGGTTGCCCAGCATCATTCCCTTCTTTTTCTTCTCTGGCTCACAGCCCATTCTGGTGTCTAGCTTTGGACCATGGCACAAGTTAAGGTCCTCAGCTGAGGCACCGTCAAACACGTGGTCTGGAGGAGTGCTCTGCCAGTCTTCTCCCTTCAGATTGTTAAAAAAAACTATCTCCTACCCACATTAAGGATCTCTGTTAGACCTGAGATCATCATGTGCCTCAGCCTTAATCCACCTTCCTAATGGAGTCAAACCAGAAGACCTCTCTTCTGTCTCAGAGGAGAAGGATCCAATTCCTAAGACGTAAGCAAATGTAGGGTGGAGAAAGGTGAAGACTTTAAAAGATGTCGGTACGTTAAAGATCATGACCTAAAATCAAGTGTGGGTGGGAGTCTTACTGGTTCAGAGATTGGAGGTCAACTTGTAATTCAAGACAGATGTTTTAACGACAAGTTGCATCGTTTCCCTGCTGACTGTAGCTGTAGTTCACTTAATGTCTACAAGTTCTTACACCATTTCTTCTAGTTCTGAAGCAGGGAGTTCACAAGGCCTTGGGAAGCCACTGGAGCTGCTGCTGGGTGGGAACAGGTGAGACTGGGGATGGAGGAAATCAAATCCATGAATCTGTGTCCATGTCTGTTGCTGCTCAGGAATGAAATCACTTTGATTTCAGGATAGTGGCCTGAACATTACTCCAGAAAAAGCGTTGTGGAAAATTTTGCCACATGAACATGTCCTTTGTTTTTCTGAATACGAGTGTTTTGGGGTGCCTCGTGGGAAGCACTTTAGTGTCAGACTAAGATACATCCCTTAGTTCGTGTGTTTCTGCTAGTGAAAGCTTTTTATTTAGGAGAGCAAATTGAACTTTGCAGTATTTTGCCAAAGTGGATATGCACCAACACTTATTTATTTAATCAAATAAAAGGAAGTTATTGTAATGTTAGTAAAATGATTTGCCAAATCAAATCCCTTTAAAGCCTTTCTAGTTGACCCCCAAATCGCTAGTTATTCTTTTAACAGTTGCAGCCAATGTAGTTAAAACATTGTAAAATAAGGAAATTATCACATCAAAAGACAAACAAGATGACACAAGAGAATGAAGCGTTGACAGTGTTCAAGAAAACCTCTATTCACAGAAGAGCCTAGACTTGAATATGTCTCTGTAAGAAGGAATAAAGTGCAGGAATTAATTCATGTAGCTGAATAAAGTGATCTCAGGCTGGCAGAAGAAAACTCTTAGTTTTGGGAAGACAGGTATGGCCCATGCTGTGGTGCTCTGAAGAGCATCTTGAGGAAGTCCTCAGATAGTATGACTTGGTACCTACCAAAGATCAAGCTTGACTCTGTATGGTACCTAAAACATTTCATTTAGTTTAGGCAAGCCAAGCACAACTATTTTAACTTTGAATTCAGAAAATATCATTAATACTATTTCTAACAGGCTACTGCAGGTGTTTGGGTTTTTTACAGATAAATAAAGAGAAGGGGGAAATGGCTTAACACAGTGGTTGAGCAGTGAAGGGAACTCTGGAGGTCATCTGGTCTGATTCCTGTTCAAGCAGGGCCACCTGTAGCTAGGACTATGTCTGGCCCCCATTGCATGTCAGTAAAGAAACCATGGTCATGGTAATTAATATTCACATAAGTCTGTGGGATTTTTTATTGTTATACTTGCCCTAACTTCCAAAAGATCCCACACAGTTATTCCATAACCATGTGGTGTGCTGGACAGTTGTGTGGGATTTAAGTCCACACATGGCTGAGTTTGGAGTGGAGATAGTGGTAGTCATCCAGGCTCAGACAATACAGTGAGCTTTACATGTGTCGGCACCAAAGGAGGTCCTCCATATTGCTCGGAGGTTCAGAAAGGAGTGTTTTTCCTGCTTTGCCTGTTCAAAAAAAGGGGAAGGGGGGCCGATGGCTGTTTCTGGTGGAGCTTATCCCAACAAGAAGGGTTGTCATCCACTGAGCCTCTCGGCAAAACACAGGCAAAAGCTTTCCTGCGTGTGTTAAACACATACTATGTACTATAAGGCTTGGGGTGGTTTTTTAAAGATTTTTCTGTATTCTCATAAGAGACTTGCGGTTCAAAACAAATGAAAGATGAGATTCTGCAGAGCTCACTGAAAAACAGGGAAAAGCTTGTTACCTGCTGGTTTTGAGTCCTTGGCATAGCTTGATTTAATATCAAGACAAGAATGTGGTACTAAACAGTCCCCTCGAGACTCCCGCTTTGTGCTAAGTAATAGAATAGCATCAATAATCCTTCCATGGGGCTACAGTAAATTTAAGTAAACTTGTTCTGGACTGTTAGATCTGCGTAAAAGCACTGATCCAAGAAGTGAACGCATCACTTGCACAGCGAGCTGTTCCCTGGAAGAGAAGGAGCGCAGCCCGGCCCCAGCACACACTTGTATCGACTCATCAGATACAGCCCTTGTTGCAAAGCTTATGTTGCTACCAGGGGAACCACGAATTACCCATTAGATTACAGAGGTGGCAGTTTTTGTTGGCTTTGACTAACAGGTAACTTCTGCCTGCTGTTCTAAGAGTTCATTTGTGTATTTCTGTAGAAAAGCTTTGTCTGGCTGCAGATGCACCCCATGCTGGGCAGATCCTGGTGTTCAAACAGGAGAATCTCCAGTGAGGTTAAACAGGCTCCGCAACACTGTGGAGCAGCGGTAATTGCATGAGTGAGGCTTGACACAGCCATAGGGAAGGACCAACTTATTTCTCCTTGCTGTTTTTTCCTCAGCTTTTTTTGCACCATCCTACACTTCCACTCTTTTACACATTTATGTATCTTGCTCATAATAAAGCAGGCAGAAGCAACCATAAACTGTATAAAGCACTGAGACAATACCTGGCTCATCCTCTTCATGGCTTTTAGCCCAGTTTAGCAATGCTTCTCATTTTTCACTCTTTAATCTCTTTGGTGAAGACTATTCTGAGCAGTTTTCTGACATGAGTCTTTTGTGACCAGGAGCAGGCATCCAGTAACTCCAGCAACATAAGAAGTAAGCACAAACTCACTCACTTTTTACAATAACGCGAATTAGGCAATTCACCCATCTTGCTAAAAAAGTTATTTCTGCGTTCACTAGTCATTCATGGAGATTACAATTATAGTAATCAGTGTTTACTGTAAACCGCTTTGCATTTTATGTCTTCGTGTGTGTGTCGTTCTGTCAACAAAACCTTCGCACTTAGGAGGAGAGATTAAACACCGCAGCATTTGTCAAGGTGGCAGGCACCTGTGTTTACTTGCATATTAGTTTGTTTTAAGATATTTCCTACATTAATAGCACAAATGGAGGAATGCAGGAATCTGCAGGTTGATTCATAGCCCTGTGTTGACATCCTGTCATGCTACAAGCATTGGTCCTGCACTTCCATTTCTGCTGCTGCACACTGTGTCAGGAACTGTAAATTATTACAGAAACTTTGAAGCACCAGCTTGTCCTAGCCACAGCTCCAGCACCAAGTCCAGCTTCAACTAATGTCTTCTTAGCACAGAAGTAAGTAGCTTTTTCCCTACTCCCAATTCTTCAAAGGCGACTCTGCTCTTGGTCTCCTGCTCAGCCTCAGGTGTTGCGGGAAGCTTTTCATTTCATGTATAATACTGAGCTGGATGTGAGCTCCTGTGTTGTGTTTTGAGTAGCTTAGTTCTGCAGTGCTGAGGAAAGGACAAAATCTATAAAGACCACTGAAGACTGTAAAGACTGCAGATTCTGTTCCAGAATGCCAGAGCCTTAAAAGTAGATATGAAAGCATTGACTTGAATTACCAGATATTGCTATGATCAGAGTTTGATTATATAACAATTTCAATTTTATAATATATTTTGATTACCTTTAATATGACCAGCTAAGTGTTCAATATACTGCCAGTACTGTTAATTTTTAGGACAAAACACTCATACTTGCAGAATCACAGAATCATCATTTTGGTTGGAAAAGACCTTTAAAGTCATCAAGTCCAACCATTAACCTGGCACTGCCAGGTCGCCAGTAAAACATGTCCCTAAAATTCATGTACCATCCTACAAAGTAACTACATGTGTTTGGGACAGTATTGATGTTAGAGGAACCATTTCAGCAAAAAGCAAAAATCATTCTTGTACTCAAACCTATCTATTTATCATTGCATTTTTTCAGAGTACAGTGATAAAGTGATCTATGCTTGCCTCGGAGTCTTCAAGGCTGTCTCTGACTGGGGTAATAATGAATAATGAAAATTAATACAACCAGATATTCCTACAAAGTGTTTGACAGTGGTTAGACTGCCGTGACCATTGCTTCCGATCCTACTTAATGCTACCTCATTAGTGCTTGTACATTCCTATCTATCTACTTGATGGCTGAAGCCTTACTCTGACATACAACTGAAAACTCTTGAATTCAGGGACTTTCTGTTTGGTGCTTGTGCTTCTTTGCAACTCTCGCAGATGCCAGATGCCAGAATAGGTGTTGCTTAGACAGTCTTCTGCTTGATTTTGTTGTTAAAATACTTATGCCTTGGCTCCTTACAGGCGCAATGGCAGAAAAACAAGCAGCAGACACATTCATGTTTTGAGTAGGCAGATGAAACTTCACTGCAGATTTCCACGTGACAGTTCAGACTGACACTTTACATAGACTATGTTAAGTATAATTAAGTTATTGCTAAAAAGCTGATCTAGTATTAGTTCAATCTGCTCTAGTTTTGTCTGTTCAAGGGGGAAGAGCTAGAGCAAGAAGAGCAGCAAAGCTGGTGAGGGGTCTGGAGTGCAATTGCGCCAAGGAGCAGCTGAGGGACCTGGTGGAGTTGAGCCTGGAGAAGAGGAGGCTCAGGAAAGACCTTCTCATTCTCGACAAGTCCCAGACAGGAGATTGAAGCGAGGAGGGCATCGGTCTCTTCTCCCCAGGAACAGTAACAGGATGAGAGGAACCAGCCTCCAGTTGCACCAGGGGAGGTTGAGATTGTCCCTGAGGAACAATTTCTTCCCCGCTGGGGTTGTCCAGGCCTGGCCCAGGTTGCTTGGGGCAGTAGTGGTGTCCCGTTCCTGAAGGGGTTTAAAAGACATGTAGATGTGGTGCTGAGGGACAGGGGTTAGTGGTGACCTGACAGCGCTGGGTTAATAGTTGAACTCAATGGTCTTAAAGGTGTTTTCCATCTGAATGATTCTGTCATTAGTCCATGATTCTATGAGGGTGAGAATCGCAGAAAATTGACTTTTTCCTCTGGGTCATGTCTGAATGTGTTCTAGCAGAGATAGGTATTTTTCCACTTCTTGTTTTTTGTGATGGCAGCAAAAGCTTTCCATACATGGTGGATCATCACCACCTTTTTACACCTGCTGCTTTCCCAGCCGCTCAGTGCACTTAGGCAATGTTATATCAGATGGTATACCTTGCTCCTTACTGCTTATCTGGTGGGTTAAAGCATGGTTGAGGTGTGTTTCCCACAGAGTGGAAGAGAAGGCCATAGTACCCTCTCATTTCATCTCCTCTGAAATACCTACAGATTCCAGGTCCAGCAATAGCGAAACTCTTTATGTAAACCTCAGTAAGTTTTCTGTAAGTCTTTGTGGGATTGAGCTTGAATGTTAGTCTTTGTGTTCCAGGTTGCTTCCACATTTAGCAATTCAAAAAATTATTTCCTGTGCTTCATCCTCGGTAGATCTATGAAGCCAGAACATCTGTAGAGAAGGGGTCTGGTACATCAGTGTAGTTCTAAAAGATGTATTTCTGCTACAGCTCAGCACTAATGAGGAGGTGTTCTCTAATAGATGTAACCCAAAATTCAATAGCAAAATTTTTATTTGCATTGACATAATCCAAACAATCCAACATCCAAAAAGAACATTTACATTTCACTTGCATTTTCTGTTAGAATCCAGATTTGGATTTTGTAGAATTTTTCAAAATTCACTTTAAATTGAAAACTTCTGATCTTTTTTCATAAATGCATGTAGCTAAGGCCAGGAAGGACATTTAGATCGTTTATTCTCTGCTTTTGTATGTAAGTCTTTAACTTTTGACCGGATGTTGTTATGCTGAAATGTAAAACTTGCTTTTGGTTAGGATGGGTCTTCCAGCCTTGGCTGGAAGGATTCAAGAGATGGGGAATCCATTGCTCCCTTTCCTTTGTAATTTGTCCAACCATTAAGAGGAGTTGCACATTCCTGGTTTGGCTTTGTCTGGTTTCAGGTTCCAGCCATTAGTTCTTCCTGTGCTTTTTTCTACTAAGTTAAAGAACCATTTAGTACCTTGGTTTTTCATTGTGTGGAATCAAGTCAACACTCAATTTTCTCAATAAGATGCTCTACAAGTTAATCACTCCAGGTTTCAAATGCTTTTATACATTTTTCTGTGATGTCTCTAGTCTTTCAAAATCTTTTTTCTGAAACAGACCTCTTTTCCGTCTCACTATTGCAATACAGACTTCAAATCTTCACTATCTGATTTTCTCCGATTTCATTAGCCAACAGTCACATTTGACCCTTCTATTGCCATACTGTAGAGTCAGTTTAGGAGGATCTTCTCCAGCAATACCCTTTTTAGAGCTGCTGCTCTTCATCTTGGTTCTAAAATAGTGTTATGAAATGTTACAGGTTGCTCTTTTTAAAAAAAAAAAAAATTAAAAAGATTAGCACAAAAACCCCACCATTTTCTTTCTCATTAATAACCATGCTGCCCATCTTCAAATTTATAGAATCTACAATTGACCTCCTGTGTTGTTGAATAGCTGTAGGACTCTCCAGCAGTAACATCTCTATTCAATAGCTGTTTCTCCATGACAACTACACTTGCGGATTGCTTAGTCTGCAAGTTCGTAGAAATATTGAATAATATTGACTTTTAACCTGTTTTCATGAGTAAACAAGAATTGTGCCATTTGTCCTCTTGTGAATTTATGAAACATTGATCAATTTCTGCCTGATTTAAAGTTTCAGTTGTAATTTTCACCAAGTTTTGTGTTAATAGTTTACAGCAAGGAAGAAGAAACAAGGAATGTATCTTCCTGGTAAAAGGAAGATTTTTTTTAATGCCTCTTCTGAAAGATAGGGAAGGTTAAGGAGGTGCTAGACGTGGTGGCTGGACACAAACAGCTAGCAAAGCAGCAGTCATTGCCCGCCAACTGCAGCAGGTAATGACAGTATAGAGGGTCTTCCAGAATTTTTGTGGGAAACCTGGGAAGAGCAAAAAGCAATTGCTGGAAAGAAAAAAGAGATTGAGAACTTTCTAAAAATTCTTAGCAAAGTTGATATAATTTGTCCTCATAATCAGAATATTCTGGAGGAATAAAGCAAATGCCTGACAAAAAAATTGAAAATACTGTATTTGCTTATCAGTCCTTGTCAGCTAAACATTCGTCCAAGAATGAAACTAAGTTTATTTGTTTAGGAGTTATTTATTTTCCAGAAAGTTACATTGGCTAGAATTAATTACATTTTTTGTACCTTAATTCTTCATTAATAGACTCCAATATCACATCGCTGTGGGTCTGAAAGGGATTTTTAGCAGGCATCAGCTTCATCCCCCAGCCCAGTGTTCTTGTATCACTTCCCGATGAGTGGTTCTGGTTTTTTCCCTTTGTGTTCTGCGATCACACATCCTCGCTGGTAACTAAAACTTCCAGTTTAGTTACTCTTGTCTTCCTTGGGGCATCCATACAACTTCAGGAACAGCTGAGTACACTGCAGTTACCCCCAAAAGAGCATCAGCCGATTGGACAGGGTGGTAAGCACTGAGACTGGTTACTCTACAGCAGATGACGTGCAATGAAAATTTGAATGGATAGTTTTCTCTGAAGAAGAGTAGATTTCCTGGGAGGAAGAGGAAGAGAAACCTGTAAAAAAAAATAAATTAAAAAAAAATGAGAACTTATTCTTCATGTCCACCATACCTAGGGTAGGAATTTATGGACCTATATATCCATTTTTGCATTATTTTTCTTGAGATTTATGTCAGGTTAACTGTGCAGATGGTCTTGTCTGAAATTTTGGGTTTGTATTTCTGTAACTTCTCTGCCATTTAAGTGTTATTTAAAGTGAACATCAGAAGCCAGTTAGCTGGTTTATGACTCTTGACTACAAATGCTGCAAGCCTGCCGATTTAGAAATATTTATCCCTGACAGAATAATGATGAGCAACAAAAAAAATGTATTTCATCAATCACTTTGCCATTTCTTTTTTCAAATAAAGAACAGAAACATGCATTGAGCAATTACATACTTTCTTCTGCATTGTTATTTATGGTTTCACCATCTCCATCTGAAAATCGACATATGTTTGCTATGGATTGCATTTGTTCCTTGTACATAAAACAAAGTTCTTCATTGTGCTAAGTTTACCAGCCATAGATTGTTTTTCCTTACATAAGTATAGCTTTCCTTATTGTCGTTTTATGGTGATAACAAGCAATTTCCATCTTTTTCTATAGTCCTCAGCTAATTCCATCTTTTTTGCCAAACCTGGAGGACTAACGTTCTGGCTTAGTTTTTGTCATCCAACAAACTTTTTGAAAACACCATTAATTCATTAAGTTAATGGTTTAAGTATTTCATCTTGATTATGTTTGCTAATCTTTTTCCTATCTTGAAGAAAACACCCTTTTTGAAGCACCAAGCTTGCATGCTGCCATCTGAGGCTTCTTTCTGTTCAAACCCACCCAGCGTTGACAAGTCAGGTGCATAGGCTCCAGGCAGACGCCCATTGGTCTTCATCCATCACAACACTGCCCAAAATGGCAAAGTCGTGGAAAGCATTGTGCCTTTTTTGTGTTAGAAAATCACAGTTCATAGTTTTTAGAAAATTTTAATATTTATGACCACCAATATCCATCTCCTGAGCTGATGTCTTCCAAGGTAATTAAGCTGCCTATGCAGAGTTGTGCTTAGGGAGAAACTCACCCCATTCTGTAGTCTGCCGTGGTTGTCTGTCCCAAACCTCCCCGCCAGCATCTCCTTCTGGGCTGTTTCAGCACGCTAGCATAGGTCCAAGATCAGACTGAGCAAATTGCCCTAGCTGAAGACCCAGCTCACTGCAGGGACTAGATGCGTTTTGCGGGTCCCTTCCAACCCAAGCCTCTCCATGATTCTATGAGATTTATCACTACTGTTGGAATGAGTAATGGTGGTTTTAGGATAGAGTACCACATCCTCACCACTTTTAAGAACTTGAATTACTCTAACTAGGTAATAAACAGATATTTTAATACTTCAGGCATATAGATTATTTTAGTAGATGTCAGTAATGCCAATTATATCAAGTTTCTGCTCATAGCTGTGGTCCCACAACAAAGCAAGAATTGGGAAAATTCCTAGCAATGGCATAGAATTGATTTTAAACATTCCTCTTCTCTTTTTTTGCCATGTAAATTAGATTTATTTTCAACATATGGAGGTTAAACTTATTTCATATTTGTCTTCTTTCCACCCTGCCCCCAAGTTGCTACTTTAACAGTTTTCTAGCTGCTCCAGCAAACTTTCAGCCAAGAAGATTAGTTTCCCAACCTGTGAGATAACCAAAAGATGAAAAACAGGGAGCTCCACGATGCCATTTTTTGGAAGGCCAGATTTTTCCACGGAGATGGCTTGTCTTTTTCTGCTCACCAGTGCCAGCAACTAATCTCATCATGTTAACGTACAGGGACAGTGAAGTGACTTGTTTTAAATGCATTGTGACTGTTTTCTATTTATTAAAAGCAAAACCAAACAACTGCTAAAGTTCAGGTGCTGGTTGTTTTCACAAACAGTGGTAAGGACAAGGATAATTTAAGCAGACATTTTATGTTCTTACTTTACAACATTAAAACCATACTCTGTGATAATTGTTTGTCTCATATATATATAAATATTTGGAATACTTTATGTACTCCACTAAATAATTAGCTTTAGTGAGCCACATTTAATAAGTAATATTTTTAAAACTCTATTCTGATTTTTACATGAAAAAAGGGAATAGGACATTTCCTCCCACATTAATCCCTTTTTTCTAGGTAGGTTTGCAAGACATACCTACAACAGCTTAACAGAGAATTAACTGCATGGTTAGTGGAGTGAAACGTTCTGGAGATGTTCCTTACTGCTGCTGTGAATGCCGTAGGTTTGAAGGTAAAAGTCATGTATTTTCAGCAAACACTGTTAAAAAGCCCATCATTACTTCTAAGGACAAGAGTTGTCTCTTTTGTGAGTTTAATCTTTGTGCAAATGAGACATTGTGTAGGAAAGATCCTACCACTTTATCTGAGATTTTTATGTTAATATATCATTTGAAATGGCTCATGTTATAAAATACAGCAACCACACATATGACTTTTATGACATATAAAAAAACCCCACATATATTTGAAACCTGAAGGCCAATTTTTGGCTCCTAGTAACTCACATGAGGATCCATTTGTGTCCCGTGGGCAGTTTACACATATACATGAGGGCAGAACTTAGCTGGGACTTTGCCTTGCTAGGCAAGACAGGTCATATTTTGTTTCCATCTTTGCCTCCAGATGATCAGTGCTATTACGACAGAGTTTGAGCTATATACTTTGCAATTCTGGGGTAATTGACCTTCAAGCACTCATCATTAAGTAGTTACAGTAAAATGTTTATTATTTGGGTAATTGGGGGGCAGAGGTCTAGACAACTGTTTATGCAACTTGGTCCCTGCAGTGAAATCTGTTCCCTTTTCAGCATAAAAAACCTCCCAGAAAATCAGACATTTGTAGGGTGATGGCTGAAGATACTCTAAAGCTCTGCTGGCCTCTGATAATAATGTGTGTCAGAGTTGCACCACAGGATTTGTTTTATTTCAGGAGTGCCCTGGACGATCATGATTTTGACAGTTTTCTGCTACTGATTGCAGAAGTTAGACATTAGGTACAGCTTGAAAATTCAGCACCGATTATGAGTCTTGCAAATTTCTTTTGGCAGCTGAGGGCCTGATTAAGCTGCCACTAAAGATTCCCCTGGTGAGTCTCACATCAGTCCTTTTGTCTCTGCAGACTGCTGTTATAAACCAAATGCTGAATGTGAACTAATGACAATTTTTAGGAGTGTTTTTTCACCTTCTTTTAATAGCCCTGGGCAAAATTCATTAAACATTTGTGTCATGCTTTGTCCCTTATTCTTGGAAGCACACATCTCCTGTCCTCCAGGAAACTGTCATCTTCTCCATAAAGATCTGCCTGCCTTAGGAAGTGAGGCAGCCTTAGGGGATGGGGAACTGAAAGAGCATGGAAGAAACCCTGAGCTGTTGGCTGGCAATTTGGTCTTCTTCCTTTGAGATGTTGGCTTGAGAATCCTTCCACTGAAATGGGATCTGAAGTAGGTTGCTGCTTCTAATATCAATGGTCTAACCACTACACTGTCATGTAGGTGATGGGCCTCCTTTCCTCATCCATCCTAAAAAAGTGACTCCTGCTTAAATTTTTTTAAGGAACAGCATTCACTGCTAATGCCATACATTTTTTTAAACAGTAAGTTATGGAGTGGAGTCTCACAGGCAGAGAGACAAGATGTTCTCTCGAGCTAATGGTAGGATTTTTTTGTGCACTGAGGAGGAGTCAGTGGCAGACAGAAGAAGAACCAAAAGACTGGGTTCCATATTTGTTATCTCTGAGTGAGGTCAAAGTGAACAGAAGCCGGAGGAAATGGCACCAGACTGCAGTGGACTTTCCATCAGCTGAACACCACAGGTTGCTCTCGTTGAGCCAACCCAGCATGCCTTGAACAAGGAGGTTCGATGCAAACTGTGCGTAAATGCTGATATACCCAATCCATGACAAGTCTGGTGGGACTGGGAAACAGAGGCCACTGGGGAACCCGGTGTGTTGTATGATGTCAGTAGAGTAGAATGGGCACACAAGTAAGCTAGGGAAGAGTAGCTCCCCTCTCTCCCCACATCCCTTTGTATCTTTGCTCCAGAGCAGCACAGGGCTCAGTAGAGAAGTGAGGACCTTTTATGTTGTATTGTGCATTGATCATAAAGATGATGATTTTAATGAAGTTTAGAAATTCCAGATAAAATAGAAGAATGAGCATCTCTATCACGTGCTGTCAGATTGTGTCATTTTGCTTTCTGAGAGCTCTGCTGCTCGTTGATGCAGGGAAGTCCTGTTTTCTGCTCTTTTGTGTCTTCACCAGAACTACATTTTTATTTGTGTGCTTTTAGCAGTATATTCACAGCTTGTAGTTTGCACCCATAGATAAATAATGTTATCTTGGTAACAGAAGCACCAGCAGTCACGGGTGGATTGATCTGTCATCATCCAACGCTTTTATCAAACGTGAAAAATATTCCTCCTATAAATGAGGAAATAGAAATTGATTTTGAATAGTTATTCTTTCCACACACAGGCTCTTTTGTTATACGTATTGTTAATTCAGGTACAATTTTTCTGCGCTACGTCTCTTTTTCTAAACTTTTTATCTGATTTAGTGCCTGACTTTGTTTAATGCTACCAAGTGATTTACCAAAGCTTTACAAGTGATATTTCATCCACTAGAGAGACTCTGGGAGCTGAGTGCTGTCCCCAAATATGATACAATATTGTGTTAGCATTAATATGGATATTGATGCAAAATCAATGCAAATAGACTCCACATCTAATCCCACACTCCCTCACTCAAGTTCACTGGCAGCAATAGCAAGTTGCTACTTTGATTTCAGTACTGGATGTGCAGTATTTATGAGGGGTTGCACTTTACATCCTTACGCTGGTTATCATTATGCCAGCACATTAAACCAGTTTTTGGAACTCATTCTGTTTCAGCGTTGTTATCAGACCCCCTTGGATACGCCTGAGTTTGAGCTTGGGGTTATTTAGTTTGTGGCTTACCCCAGTAAAGACCACTCCAGCTTCCTGAACATAATTAACATCTTGCAGGTTGGACCTGTACAAGACGATGCAGGATACTGCTTGCATGGGTGAGCACCCACAATACGCAGGGCAGGATTTAGCCGTTTCGCACATGCTCCTCCTCTGGATAGCTGCAGAAAAAGTGCCTGGCTCTGGTGCACTATTAGTCTGTAATTAGTGTAACTAACAACTAATACGAAAAAGCAGGATAGAGGTCACTGCAAGACTTCAAAGGTCTTAACAGGTTAGGGTTGGAGGGCAGTCTGTCCCCTCACTTAATCTGTGGCCATATCGTCTGAGATTTTTTGAAATCATCAGTGACCTCTAACCTTGACGTGTTGCTCTCCCTTAATTTACCGGTCACATGCCACTTTCTTTATTGCTGTCCAGGCACGGGTCTTCATGACTGACATCTCCCTTTTTCCATTCAGGTATAAGCGTGACCATTTTCCATTCAGGTGTAAGTGACCAGGTAAACAACTTTTTGATGTGGAATAAAGACTATGCTTAAACAACTTTAATGTTCTTATCCTGCTAGCTTCGGACTCAGTGGAAACGGTTTGCTGTGCTTTGGCACATGGTTGGTAGATGACATTTGACACATAGATTAGTCTCAGATTTAAAATCTCTCTATTAAAATAAATTGGGAATTGTACAGCCATTTTCAAAAGAGACTAAATTCTGGGTTTTTAGGAGTTGCTTTCTGAAACATAACTACCCAAGGGTAGTTTTGCTTCTATTTTCAGTAAACGGGAAAACTCTTACTGCTTAAGTGTGCAACTCAAGGACAATTTAAATTGCAAGAAAAATCAGTAGATGTGCCTCCATGTGTTTCAGTATGTGAGACAAATACCCATCAAAGAATTTCTTCTGTTGCTGTTGGTTTGGGATTTTTTCCACCCTCAGACTCAGCATTGCATTTCTCCCATCAATCCCAATGGGTGGATTTTGCCTTAAGCACGTTACCACTTTACCAAGCATCAGGCGGTCACTTCTCCTTTATGGTGCCCATCCCAAAGCGATGGGCAGAACAGAGGTGAGGGTTTCCTTCTCTTTGCCTCTGTGGATGCTT
Organism: Buceros rhinoceros silvestris; assembly: GCF_000710305.1. Classification (NCBI taxonomy): domain Eukaryota; kingdom Metazoa; phylum Chordata; class Aves; order Bucerotiformes; family Bucerotidae; genus Buceros; species Buceros rhinoceros. The sequence goes on from NW_010423016.1 coordinate 25,717, forward strand.
TGCCTTGGGAAAGCTGTGACCTTTCCCACAGGGGGAAGGCAAGTGGACCCCTCCATGTACACCGGTGGGGCTGCTCTCTGGCTTCTGCCCTCTGCTGCACCAGCATCCCACCCTGTGGTCCTCCCAGTATCTAAGCACCACAGATCTGGGGATGAAAACACTCAAAATCAACTCAGGAAAGCAAAGCTATTTGCCCGCACCAAACCAGGCATGGGTTTAATTATCCTTTTAACCGATTAAAACACTTTAAAAGAGAGCAAGAGCAACCAAGAGGGAGTGAGAGCAGCCCGATGTTAGATTTAAAGTTCAACAGGGGAAAAAAAAAATCATACAAGGATTTCACAAGCAACGACACTTGGATGGTATTTGGGAAATCTTTCTCTTTCAAGACTATCTTGCGATTAACTATGGGAGTAGCACATCAAAGCTGCACTGACTTCAAAGCTTAGAACCACTTACGGCTTCCAGCTATTACTAAAACCTACCACTTCACCCTGCCAGCAACTCATCTCAGCTGCCTCTTTAAGTTACACCCATCTACTTCCTGCCTTCTGATTTTGGAGAGGGAAGGAAAAAAAAAACCACACCAAAAAAAAAACCCCTTGTAAATTAAATATAGCTGTTCACACTGAAGGGATGTCGAAGTCAGGGGAAAAAATCAAATGGAGGCATTAAGACATTAAAGATTTAGTACAAACTCTGTGGTGATTTACATACATATGCATAGTCTCATTTGGCTGACTCTAATGAAGCCGCCTGCTTTGGGGAAGTTTCCTGACAGAGTGTTACCACAGTGTAAAAGCCCCTGAACGAGGTGAGCAAGCTGTTTAGGTCATTAATTAGGTCCAGATGTTACCTATAGCTTGGCACAAACCAATTGCCTTGGAGTTGCGGGATATCTTCAGCAGTGCAGCACATACCATGAAATTAGTTCCCAACCTTGCTCTGCAGTGATGATCCACACCCTTTGATGCACCTCAAAACAGTGTGTCAGTGTTGGGCAGCCATCATCGTTTATTGCTGCACTATTATGGATTCTTTTGCATCATCAGGAGAGTCTGTGGAAGCAAACTTTGCATATTTGATATTTTGAGAGTCTCTGAAACAACTCATTTGTAGTACTGTAGGGCTGTGCTTCACTGTCTGAACTGAAATAAGAAGGCTAAAATGTACTGAAATCGTAATTTATTGCAGTATTAATATTGTTCAACACTTAAAATTGTTGCATTGTTATTTTCTGATTAGGAGTTTTATGCCTGGGGTTTTTTAAATGGTACATTAATCTCTGAATAAAATTTGTCTTGCAAATGATGTATTAATAGAAAGTTAGGAACAAATGTGGGTCTATGAGTGTGTTTTATGTAACAGTTTATATGTTCAGTATAGATCAATGACATTCTCTCTAGAGCTAACTGTCATTAATCCATTTACAGCCGCTCATTGCAATGAAGAGAAATTACCGTTGAAAGAGCCGATTGTGCGTTAAGGAGAATTTCTCTGCTTCTCTGCATATTTTGAAAATGCCTTTGTGAGTGTTTAAGGCAATCTTTTGGGGTTTTTTCCTTTATTTTTTCCTTTTACAAGGAAGGGGTTTGGCTGCAGCGGGGTTGCTGGTGGCACCTCCCCACCTGCATGATGCCAACCTGCTGGCCCTGGCCACCCCTGCCCCATCGGTAGGGTGTCTCATCCTCACCCCTCACATAAGTAACGTGCTTCGCAGCAATCATGTGGCAGATCTACAGTAGAGAATCATGGAAGCAGTTAACGGGTGTTTGCTTGGGTGGTTGTTGCCACTAGGTGTGAATAAATTAATTTTAGTGTAGGGTGGTCAGTTAAAAAAAAGGGAATATTGTCTTCTAAAGAGTAGTTATGTGAATGAAGAATAGAGAAACTTCCTCTTAAATACCTGTGTATATTCTGTCTGAGTAATGTGCCTCTGCTTTAATTATATGAAGGAGAGGGAAGCTTCCTGACTGGCCAGTGATGCAATCAAAATGTCAGATTATTTGAAATAAATTGTTATTATAGAGTCAGATATGACTCCACCAATGCATTTACATATTTCACAGCATGATAGTTCTTTTTCCTTCTTAAAGAATGCATTTCTGAAATAAAACGTGCAGTCTAGTGAAGTCATTTGAAGTTCACTGAAAATATAGGAGGACATCGTGTTTCCTGTCCTTATGTTAAACTTGGCATATTGATTTTCTTGCACAGCTTGCCCTGTAGAAATGTGATCTACAGCTATGGCAAGGCAGGCTAACCACATGTGAATTTGTTAAGTACTGCTGGATTAGCAGGAGTCATCGGGCTGTGCAAGTACGGACACTTGACTTCTGTAATTATATTTGTGACTTAATCAGTTAAAAGTAACAAGTTTTGATTTTACTGGTTGTAAATAAGTAAGTGCAAATCATCTAGCAGAAGCTATTGTTTAATATGCTTGACATGAAAGCTCTGTAAGTTGTCCACAGTACATACGCAAGCAGGGCTGGAGTTGAAGTTAAGGGTCAAATATGTGAAGATTGAACCAGCATAGTTAGCTCCTGTTTTTTAGATTCATGCAGAAAATTCAGGAAGGCACAGAGCATTCCTTAACTTGCAGATTTTTTACTAAATTTGCCATTTTCTTTATGTATTCTTTGCCCATTTAATCTTTTGTTCCCTTTATGTTCAAAAATACCGAGATTATGGAAGCCACTAAATGCAGCCTGCATTTAGATTTAGTTACGGTACAGCTGCATGGAAAGCGTTCTTCTGATGTGGGGCTGGCTTGCTCCTCTCTCTACATTATTAAACCTCCTTAAACACCTCCATTATGGCATTCACCTTACTTAACTTCAAAAACTAGCACAGCTGCGTAGAGAGGGTGAGCCGCAATGCACCGAGCAGGTTACCAGTGGATCCTTAGAAACTTTAATGCGTTGTCCGCCGTTTTTATGAAGGTCCCTTTAGAAGGGACCATTCTGCAGCCTTAGAACCAAGTCAATAAAATGTCCAAGGCAAAGACAGTGGCTAAAGATATTTTGAGATTTGAAGTTACTGCCATTCACCTTTTGAAACCTTTTCCACCCCAAAAAAACCCAGAAGAAATAATTAAATCTGGAGGGTTTTTTGGGGAGGAAAGCAAAGTTGACACTATTCCTGAAGAACCTCGAGTTTCACTGTGTCACTCATGAAAATGATGTGGCTTATCACTCAGAGTTTATTGGGAGCTAATCTGTTCAAAATGTTTGGAAGAAGCTAAAATCTGGCCTGCTCATCTAATGAAAAAGGTCAAAACAGAGAAGAAAGTGCCACTGGTTTGTGTTAGGTGACACTGTGCCCTGCTTGTCTAATTTGATTACACAGAGCCACTAAAGCCCCAGGCAAAGCTGATTTTAGCTATAATCAGCTTCTTAATCTTTTGAGAACTACCACTACCTACCAGTGGTTAATTATGTCACTCTGTTACATACAGCAAAGTGCAAAGGTAAAAGTGTAGAACTACAGTAACACATGTTGTGACAAGATCACTCCAGGGGATTACAGCTCTCGGCATTTTATCTGCACTCATTGATTTCTTCCTTAAAAATTAAAAATGGGCTATGCGCAGGGAGCATCAGTTTATCAGTTTCAGGCAGCACCGCCTCGTTGTGCTTCTGCCTCATCTCCGATTCCACTTACATAGAGAAGGGGAGACCTAGTGTGCGTTGGATCCCTATGGTTACAGATCTGTTATTTTTAAATTATTTCACATTAACTTTGTTCTAATTATTTACTTGTAATGAATCATGTGTGCTCCCTTCCTTTATGAGTATCTTCCAGAAAGTTTTGTGATCCCTTTTAGCAGGTGCACCATGTCAACATGAGATGCCTGTCTGTAGGTGGGATAAATAGGATGAATTTTTTTTTTCAGATCATATACATGTGAGGCAAGAACCAAAAAATCTGACGCACAAAATCTGTCTCTTTGCAGAACCTGTGTATCCTAGTTTCCCGTGTGTTTTGGTTCACACACTACAGTTTGCCAGAAAATTTGCATTTCCATGAACTGCAAAACTTTCAGGAGACTTCTAAGCCAATGGGCTTTCGGTGTATTTTAAATTTTCCTGACCCATGCTGATCTATGGTGTTTATATAAGGAAGCCTTGATCTACTTGTCTTATATACTCACTACTCTTAATACTTGCTTCTTGGAGACAGCCAACCCTAGGAAGTACATCTACTTCACTCTCCCTGTGTCCCATTGTTTCTGTCAGCAGTGCCTCTGATCAGTATCATTCTCCAACAGAGGCACCTGGAATTAAATACCATGATCAGCATTAGCACGGACATTGCAGGGCAGCTTCATGCTGCCCATGTTCTCCATCGTATCTCAGAAGGCATCGTGGAGCTGGACCACCAGGTCTTAGGACCTTCAATACCTTCTGCCCACATGCTTCCCACCAAAATTCATAGTGGTGTGCTGTGATCAGCAGGGGTGTAGTTATGCCACGGGAATAGATAAGCCCTTGCTTAATTCAGATACTTATTTTATTAGTGGAGGTCAATAAAGTCATAATGAGTAGAGTTGGTACAGCAGTAGTACTAAAGAAAACACTACTTACACAACAATAAGTAATAACACAACACTAGTGCACACACAAACCTTGCTGACATGTGACTCGTTACAGTTATGTACAAGGTTAGAGTAGGTTCCCCTTTCTTCCAGCAGTAGCTATGAGGTTTACCATACATTTGGTATTTGACCATGGCAAAGCTATAGTGCGGCAGGGAAACTGGGCAGGTTGGTAGGATTTGAGCATCAGAAGAGGTGGCAGACTCAGATGACTCTTGACTGTGGTGGTGAGTGGACCCTCGAGGTCTGAACAGGAAGAAGAGAGAGCTCGTGAGCTTCTGAATGTGTGAGGGATCCAGTCTCTATCTCGGTTTTCTCCCAGAAGGGAATGTTCATAGGGAAACTGTGGCTGATGGTGACCCCCCCTTGGGTTTTTTGCAAGCCCTATGGAGATTCTGCCTCTAGGTGTTGAGGTCATCTCTTGTTCCGGTGCCCCTTCTCAGCCTGCCACCTCTCATGCACAGCTGGGTGACTTCTGGCTGTGCCCTGCATTTCCCACAGGAGATGTGTGAAGGAGGTTCTACAGGCACAAAGATGGCCTCATCTATTCTAAGTTTTCACATGGACTGTGTTTTGCCTATATAGCCGCCACGTAACACTTCTGACCTACAACCACCTCCATCTCCTTGCTTTGATTCATAGAAGAAGGAAAAAACCTCATTTCAAGTATTTATTGTGTGTGTCCCCATGGCCTTGGTTGCATTTCCTGAACAGACAGAAAGCTTCATCTCTCACAAAACTGGACATCATCCTCTGAAGCAGTGGGCTATTTTTCTACATCTTTTCCTCCATATGAAGACAAGTGGGATCAGACTCTCTTCTGGTCCAACTGTCAGAGCTGGAAGGAAAAGACTGCTGAGGCAGGTCTGCAAAACGCGTCAGTCTCCTCATTTAGGACTAGGTGTCCTCGTGCTTCCTGATTTCCTGGATGTGTTCTGGTTACAAGGAGATTTTGTGCAAAATTTCTGCCGCACGAGCATTTGCTTTTCTCCACTGGGGACTGTTTGGGTTGTGCTCATTGCTTAGAGTAGTATAAGACAACAAACAGCAATAATGCAGCAGAAATAGAGCCATGTCTTTGCTCTCTGGATGGGAAATTTGGGGCCTCCCTGCTCAGTTGTTAACAGTTTCTGGAGCACATGGCAGAAGCCCCAGAGTTTGGCTGTGTTTTAATGAATTAATTAACCCTACAGTTGCTCACAAAAGAAATTAGAAGACTTTTCCCTCTTTCTGGATGTACTCAGAAGCAAGGGAAGTGCTTCACCGCTGCTGCTAATGCCTTGACACCAGCAGCAGCTGCTCTCCAGTCCCTTTCGCAGGGACAGCTTTCTTCCCATCAACCAAGAGACGTGAAAGCACCTTGGCTCGCAACTGCTGAAAGGTATCACGTGCCATGCAGTGCTCAGATCACAGCCATGGCAGATCACAGATCAGACCTAGCAGAAGTGGGACACCGAAGAAGAGGAGTGATGCTTGTACAAGGGTGAATTTATCAGAGGCTACACAGAGCAGATCACAGGATCTGGAGTCACTTCCCCCCACCCCCACCCCACCCCTACCCCAGAGAATAGATTGCTGCCCTTTGCAGCAGCAGATAGAGGATAAGTCAACAATGACACATCACTGCAGAAGGGACAAACCATTCACTGAAATGCCTAAATAAACCTCTAGCTTGCAAAGCTATTGGTGAGGCTTCAAGTGGGAGACTTATCATGCTGATGGACAGCACAGACCGTGAAAGAGGAGAGAGAACTGGAGAAGCTGCAAAGAAAAGCAACAAAAGTGGCAAGAAGTCTAGAAAATGTGGCCTTTGGAAAAAAGATTAAAAAACTGAGAAGGCTTAACCTAAAAAAGGAGGACTGAAAGAAAGAACATGGTAGAGATCATCAGGTGTGTGAAAGGCTCTTGGACAGAAGGAAGGAACCATCTGTTCTCTTGGTAAATAGTACAAAAAGCAATAAAACTAAATCGCGGCTGGAAGGGTTTGGGTTAGATGCTGAGGGAAACTTCTTAATGGTATGGCTGGAGGATACTGCCTGCAGGTTCTCCATCACAGGAGGACAGGTAAGAAGAGTAAGGACAGGTGAGACAGATGTTTACCAGAAGTGACGTAGGTGCAGCAGGTCTTCCTGTGGGCCAGGGAATGAACCTTGAGACATCTCTGTCACATCTTCTTGTCCACAACTCTTAAGAATAGACAGGGGCCTAAAATCCAGGTGACACAAAGGTCCTCATATTTATAGTTTTTAAGCTGTTTTCATAATTTCGAAAACATGTTTCCTGTCTTTTTTAATAATAAACACAGTACTGAACAATCAGGCAAAGACGTTTAATAAAGTAAAACAGAAGTATTTTTTTAGTATTTGCAAAGATAATGCATGGATGAAAGTTTAAGTTTTGATGTCTGGCTGGTGTGTTGGTGACATTATCTATTGGTTTTGGCAAGATAGAGAGGACTGACAGTTATTGATAATAGTGTCCTCCCCAGTCTGACAGGCAATAGCAATAGTCTGTTAGGAAGTGTTAACCAGGAAGGTACTATCCCTTGTCGTTGTTTTTGGTGTCCACAATGACCCCAACCGGGAAGTAAAACAAATATATCCCATTGGTCAGTCACACACAGGGAATATGAATAAGCCTTAGTAAAGTGTATATAAACAATCCATTTAGGAATTCATTGTGTAGAGCAAAAAGATTGAAATCTGGATTGCTTTGTGAATTTGTTAACCGGGGGGGAGGGGGGGGGAAACCTCAAGGTGCACGTTGTAAATGTAGTTCATAATACCTAAACAAACCTTTGGTAGAGCACAGTAAAACATGGAAGAGTAAAAAAGTTACATCTGCCTTTTATTCATGTTAATTCCAGAACATCGTCCAGCAAGCGATTGACAGTAGGTGAAATTAGTAAAATAAATTGTGCTGATCAATTTGTTCCTGATCTTACAGCTTGTAAATAATTCTTCACTGAGAACACTACCACCTTTAACAGCAATTGCATGGGCTGTGGCCAGCTTTATTTCCACTCTGTTCCCAGTAAAGAAAGGAGCAAAGTGCTCCTGCATTTGCAGTGTTTTCTGGGGAATGGTTTGGAATAATGATATGGCTTGGGAAAAAAAATGTACAAACCAGATGAAAACAATATCCCAGGAACCTTCTTTTTTTTTTTTTCCTTCCACGAGGTCAGATCCCCAAACTCCTGTGAGTTTGGACAGTGGGGATGCTTTAGTAAATGTACAGTGAGAAAACTGCCAGATTGAAGGTTTCTTAAGTGCTACTGTCCAAAATCACCAGCCATGCTTGAAAATAGTAATTCTCGACAGAACATGCACTCTCAGTATGTGACTTCTAGCTGCAGAGGGCAGAGCATATGCTTTAGTGCCAAAAAGTTGTTTTGGGGGGTTTTTATTGTGTTTGTGGCATAACTTTTTTTATGTTATGGTTTCATGTTTTAAGTTCTTTTCCAGTTTCTGTCTTTGAGGCTTGCCCTGAAAGCCCAACATAAATAACTGCAGAAAAATCCTGAAAGCCTGCAGATCGTTTAGGAATTTCTGAATCTGTAATTAATTCTTTGTGTTACAGACTGATGCGATACTCAGTACACAGTGACGTTTTAATTCACTCAGGAAGGAGATCCTTTGCTTTGTTTTTTTTTAACATTAAATAAGTGAAGGCATTTTGGCCCCACAGGGTTCATGTATGGTTGCTTTGCTAATTCAAAATACACATCCTTCAGTCAGCCTCGTATGATTTAATGAATCAGTCCAGAAGCTTCTGAGCACCCAGAGTTTCCATCACTGTTGGTATCACCAGGACATGAACATCCTGAGCCCATTTCTTACAAGGTGCCCAGCACTGTATTGGATTTGACCATTAATTCCCCAGCTACACTAAGATCACCCAGGCAGCCCTCTCTGCTCCTTTGATGAAGCTTCATCAAAATTGTGTGGTCACAGAGGTTTTTAGCACAACTCTGCTTTTTTGGGGTGTCCTGGGTAATTTGCTTTGGTGGCAGAGTACAAGCTTTGCATGCAGCAACTCGAGCAAGAACAGCAACAGTTTGGGTTGCTTTGAGTTTTGTTCTTGCCTGGGGCAGTTGTAAGTCTGTTACATAAAAGTAGACAGTTAAAGGCACTTTAATAAGCCTGAGGTAATAAAACAGACCGATTTAAGGGGTTTAATGCCCCGACTGGAAGGCTGATTGCATGCCAGCTGGCTTGCTGCAGGAGACCTGTGCATAATTTCTGCTCTGCTATGAAGCTGCAGAATATTTTGGGGCAAGTCACAGACCTTTTAAGTACTCCTATTTAGATGTCTTTTCATGCTAAGTTCAGTGGGGAGAGGGTTGAAAACCATTTGACGCAGCCAAATGGAAGAGTTGTCATTACAGGGTCTGATAGGAAGAGGAGTTGGCCCACCATGGATGTCACTAATTTATTAGAAGTGGCACTTGCAGGGGTTGGTAGAGCCATTACTCAAATCCATGCTTGCAAATTCCAGACTCATTACTTTTTCTATATGTTATACCTCATTGTCTCTTGATCCAACTCGATTTCAAGAACATGGATGATGGCATTAGGTATTGAGAGCAGTTTCTGTTTGCATATAAATATGGTAGGGTCACCTCAGGACATCAACATGTTGTCACACCGTCGGTGAAGAAGTGCTTTCCACCACGTACAGTATTGCAAATACCAGATGCTATTGACTATTGCCCTCTCATTTATGATTTTATAGTGAGTCAGTGGTGGTCCATATTTTATTTACAGGTGCAGCAGTGAAGTTATCAATTGCTGTACTTTTTAATATAAATTTCTTGCCCATGTATGCGTGGAAAAAAAGCTTTAAAAGTTTTCAGCTAACATCAGCAAGTCTCAAAAACAAGAACCTTCAAATTATCCTTTTAATCTTGCAATTTTTAAGTCATCTTCATTGTTACCTCATGAATTTTCAGGAGCTGGTGGAGGCAGAAATGAAGTAGCCAAAGCTGGAGGCAGAGACTAAACTCAGACTGCTCAGTTGGGGTTCACCGCACACGCAGGAGTCAGCATGCAGATATTCTCCTCAGCCAGGTTTGCCATGGGTGTCCTGAACTTGGATGGGGAACGAGGAGAGAGACAGCACCATGCATGTCTGCATTCTGAAAAAAGGGCTGTCTGCTTCAATGGGTAATACTGGATAATCATCAGAATCATCATCACAGAATGCTTTGGGTTGGAAGGGACCTTCAAAGGTCATCCAGTCGAAGCCTCCTGCATCACGCAGGGACATCTGCAACTAGAGCAGGTTGCTCAGATAAACTGTTTCATTCAAATAGTAAGTCACTAGCAATTTCATTATACAGCTAAACGCTGAAGACAAATCTTACAAAAACCTTTCTAAATTTGTCTCTTGTTGTGACAGACAAGATGAATATGCAAATAAATGAATGGTGTGAATATTTTGTACTCTGTCCCAGGCAATACTTGGAATTAAAAAAACACATCAGGTGCTTGGAGCATGGCTCCAAGATGCAGGAGATGCAGGGCTCTTCATCTCTGTCTCCAGTGGTCATCCCAAGGCAGAGCCACACCTAATTCCATCCGTTGGCAAAACTATATATACCAAATATGAAATTAATGTGTGTCAATGGGCAAATGTCTGACTAAACAACTCATAGGCTCAGCCATGAATTGATGTGGAGATAGACCAGTGGCTATTTAACTGCCTCAGCCTATGCCTATCCCTTTGCTGACCACTTCCTCTTAGTCAGAGGCCATGGGGGGTTATGCACATTCCTGCAAGATGACAACCTTACACTGTGAAAGAGTGCCTTTGTGCTTATTTTCTGCATACGTTCATTTCTGCTACTTCTACCTCAGGGGCCATGGTTCCAGCAGCAGGGCAGGACAAGCAGCAGAGAGCAGCAGTGCTTTAAAACCCTCCAGCTGAATCTGCGGGAAGCTCATGTGCTGGAGCACTGAAATATGCTCCCCAGCCTGGAGCATTTTTCAGAACATGTGTAGACATATTGTCAGGGTACATAAAAAAGCTTGTACTGAGACTGCCTGTTCTGTGAGCACTTGGAGAACAAGGTATTTCAGTTTCTAGGATTGTAAATTGATGCTTACTTGTTTACAGCACAGACACAGAAGAATTCTATTTGTAGTGTTACCAATCCTTCTGATATTCACCAGTTCCATTTGTTTTGTAGCTGGATTCATAACTGTCCACTGTTCAGTTGAGTTTGGGGTTTGTTTTTGTGTTAATCTAAAGGTTATTGAAGACTCTAAGTTGGACAGTCTCTTGTCGTGGTCATGGTCAGTGCAGAACTTCTCCACCTTCTTGCCTACAGGAAGAGTGAAATTGTCTGCCCTTGGTCCAAAGCATCCCTTATTTAGAGGCAGTTTGGTTTCCTGGTCCCTTCCAAGGTCTCAAGGTGCACCAGAAGACAAAAGTGCTGCCTGCTGCAGGCATTTGACGCTTTGAGTACTTTTCTTACCGGCCCTCAGTGGCAGAAGAGATCCTTCTGTTAGATCAGGTCATCTAGATACACAAGAGAGCTGAGGTGGCCTCTCATCTTGCCATGTGCAGCTTCTTGACAGAGCTAGTCTGCTTGCTCTGTCTAAACATTTCAGAGTGGAAGATCCATGGTAACAAACATCAAGGCTTAACCAGACTCAAGAGCCATGCCAGGACAGGCATGGAGTTGGACCTCCACAGGGTGCGTCTGGATGGGAGAGGTATGAGCAAGTGTCCAGGTCTGCAGGTCTGGTCCCCAGGGCTTCTCCAGAGGTACATGGCATTGTTGGTGACACAGAGCTTTTGGGCATCACACTTCCTGGGAAGCTTTAGTCTGCGGGGTGCGTGGAGGTTGGATTGACCATGTGTATAGTGACTTCAAAAGAGGTTTTTGGTCACGGAGTTGTATCTCGGTGGTGGATGTTATGTTAGATGCTGCCCAGGTACCATGTCTCTTTTGCTTAATGGCGTGGTCCAGGCATCTCAGCCTGCTTCATCCCTTGGTTTTTCCTGCTCCAGGTGACTTTTCCCTGCTGCCCGCATGGGCCAGGTTGGGCTGCGAAGGTGGTGAGTTGGATGTCAGCAGAAAGAGGGAATAGCAGAACCATTCCCATGGTCCATTTGTGTGGACTTCCTATTTCTTTCCC
>NW_010423016.1:37529-39719 GCF_000710305.1 Buceros rhinoceros silvestris
TTCCCTAAAGCTGTCTGCCCACTGCTGTGATCTCAGGTGAATTCTGGCTGTCATGTAAAAAGCACGAAGAAAACAAACCTCCTTGAATAAAAAAGGTCACAAGAAGTTTAGTCCAACCAAGGGGATGTATCTTAAGCTCTTATAATATTGAATCATGGAAATGGAAGCCTGGAAGGGGCTTCAGGTGGCCTATCCCTCTGCCAGGAGCCAGAATGATAAAGATATAGCCTCGCTGTTGGGTGCTTGTTTATACATGGATTTATATGCAGGCTCTGTCTGGATGAGTGTGGTGCAATGGAGATGTCTAGATGGTGCAGCAGGTTCCGTACACTGGTACATTCTTCTGGGAACCCATTCCTGGTGTCTCCTCTCAGTAGTCCATTTCATTTCTATTTTCCAAATAGGTATATGTAGCTTCCCCTGCCTTTCTGCACCACAAGACAAAGGGAGATCTTGCACTAGCCCAAAGCTCACAAAAGCCAACAACAGCCACACAAGTCATCCTTCACAAACAGCTGTTTGGACAGCTACATTCAGCCATCAGGAGTAGTGCCTCCTGGACACAAACCTTCTCATCCTTTGGAGGACCTCACTGTAGCCTTTGGGACGCAGGTAGGAGCTAGGTTATCTGAAGGTGCCCCCTATTTTCTCCATGCTTTGCTTCCCCATCCCTAAAGGAGGGAAGCCATTTCTCTCCTGTGGTCATAAATGTGATCCAGGTGATGGGACTCTCAGACTGTGTGGCAACAAAGGCATATGCATACCCAAGGCAGAAAGATCCAGAGTGTAGAAGACCTCTTTGATTTAGGTGACATACTTATTTTGGAAGGAGGAACCACATCAGGAAGATGGTTTTAGCAAAACCCTGGCCAGCTGCTATGATAACATCAGCTGAAGTTTATTGGATAGTGAAAAAAAAGAGGAGAATGACACCAAATTCGTGTCGCTGCTGGTAACAGGAATGCACGAGAAGCGAGAATCCAGAAGGGGAGATGCTGCGAAATACAAAATACATCTGCAAAATAAAAAAAAAACCAACCACATCTGGCCCTGCCTGTGCTGGGGTTATGCATCTGATGTAGGGGAACTGAAACATCAAATGTGATTGAAAGTACATTTGAAGATGCGTAACCTGTGGCAGACCTTAATATTTACAAATGAGAAACTGAATAAGTATTTACTACTGCGATCATTTACGGCAAACAAGTAAACCATGCAACACCCTTTGAAACAGTAAAATAGAAAAAAAATTTAAAAATCTATAATTTTAATCAAAAGTTTGTTTCAGTCATTGAAATTCTGTTATTGCTGCTTACAAACATTAAAGTCAATCAAAACATCAGTAGCCTGCAAGATCAATATTTTTAATATGTTTGCATTGCAGTGCTGTGGATTTTTGGCTAATGGATCTCACCCATATTGATTTCCATGGGAAATGTTAGTCCGATACTGAAATAATTAAAAAAAAAAAAAAAAAAAAAGCCGGGGATTATTGGTTTGGAATTTTGAAGGAGATAGAAGTATAAAAATTGGTTATTGACTGAAGTGCTTGGGGTGAATGAACCTTGGGCACTTGCAATAAACTTGTAGCATAGAGTCATTACCGAATACTACCTTAGTCCCTTAAACCTAAACTCAGTCAATAACCTATTATAACAATGCAGATTGTGGTGAAATAACATAGCAGGTCGTTTTCAAAGCAGCAGGATATTCATAAGCATCTACATACATATATGGATGGAGGTATTAAACCACCTCTGGGATAGGCACAGCAGTGGATTTTCAAATTTATTTTAACGTATTGAGTTTAAGTTGATATTAATGCGAAAGGGTTGATGTGAAGTAATTGTTTAAAATAAGTTTAATGGCTTCATGGCTACTGAAATTAATAAAAATACAGTGAAATATTATATACAAAAGCATAAACAGTTATATTCAGTATTGTCACAGTTTTGGACAAATACAGGATTTTTTTTTTCTTATTTATTCTGCATTTGGAGCAGAACTACAGGCGGTGGGTACGCTGTCCTGCCCCATTTCTGCGCTCCTTATTCCGCATGTGTTACGATTTTGCTTACCTAGCATAATCCTCCTCTGTTTCTATGAGAGGATTCTGCTCCCAAATGGGAATCACGCCTTTCCATGCTACCTGGTGAAATAAATCACTTCTCTGCCGCAGAATGTACTCGG
>NW_010423016.1:39816-43052 GCF_000710305.1 Buceros rhinoceros silvestris
ATTCCCAACCAGGGACTGCATGAGTTTACCACAGGTAGAGGAATGCTTTCCTGGCTGGAATACTAATTTTTATCTGCAGTTCAATGAAAACACCTGAGTAAAGGGTTGTCTTTTGATTCCTGCTTTGAAAACACTCCGAGGCCCTGTTTCGCCCTGCACTGGGAACCAGAAGTTCAAGTATTTCTGCTAAAAGTGGGCGCTGCAGTATGCAAGCTGTCAAGTGAAATATATTTTCACCTGAGCTGTATAAATATTTAACAAGTACACATTAACACAGCAAAGATAACCCAGTGCCTGCCACAGTATGGAAAAGAGACTGTGTTTATGTTTTATTATTGCAAAGTCATTTTCCAATTTTTTTTCCCTCTAATTTGTTACTTTACTCCTACAAAGTGCACTAAGTTTCTAAGTGCTCTGCTTAGGTCAAACTATGAGAAAATATGCCAGGTGCAGAGCTCAGCAGAAGCCTGGTAGAGACAGGATCAGTAATTGGTGCCTCACTTTAACTACAGATGTCTGACATCGCGCAGGTTACCACAACCCACTGGAGTCTCGACAGACTGGCACCTTTTGGGAATAACTACTAATGAAGTCTAAAATTTCTCAGTAAACTTGTTAATGGGAGTCTTGTCGTTGGCAAGGTACCTCTGTAGTTACTCTTCAAGTCACGTATTTCCTGAATAATTAACATCCTCCAAATTACTCGAGCCACTTATTTAGGACAGAGAGATATATTCAGCAGCAGGCTGAGGAGCCGGGCAGCAACCTCCCTGTCCCAGCTGCTGCAAGGGACTCCGCACCACTGCCAAGGGTCAGGCTTGGACTGGATTTGGACCATCCTCCTCCTCGTTTTGCCTTGACTGGAATGGATTTCACTTTTCAGGTCTTTTTCACATTTTTCATTGTTTTTCACATTGATACCAAAACAATGTTTCAGAATAATTTTCTGATTTTCCAGTTCTGTATTCCTGAAGTGCTGATGTCCGTCTGTGTTTTTAAAAGACCCAGTAGAAAGATGAGGAATGTTTTCTAAATACAGAGAAGTAAGGAAAGATAAAATCTTCATTTGTAAAAATTACTCATCCTCATAGCTTGAAACTTTTTAACTTTAAACTTTTTAACTTTTAACAAATGAAAAAAATTAACTTTTAACTTCCTAAGTTAACTTCCTGCCAAGTTAAAAAATAATATTTTACCTTTCTTCCGTATCAGAAACAGAGACCAAAGTAGTCAGAAGGGGACACGAGACTTCCTCCATTCCTGGTATTTTAAATTTCATCTTTTCTTAATCAGATAAAATTATTTTAAAGTAAGTAAAAATAATAGTATGTTCCCTCCCACTTGTTTTTGCAGATTTTCCAACACTTTTCAATTCAGAAGTGAGAAATGTAAAAGTTTGAGATTTAGAACATTTCCTGAAGAGAGCAAACTAAACCAACCAAGAAATCCAACAATAATGCACATTTTTCCCAAAACCTGCATAAAAAAAAGAATAATTTTTATAAACTGTAGGAGCTGTATTTGAAAAAAGAGCAAGAACCACTTACATGGTACTGTAGGAAAAGTTTAAAAAAGCCAGAACAAAGAAGAATAAAATATTCTTGGTAGCTGCAAGTCACATTCGCAAATGAAGTGGAAAGTAAAAATCAGTTGAGTACAGTGAAGGTCTTGTAGCAGGTTCATGGGTGGTGTGGAAACCAGCAGTGACTTCATGTGATGTGGCTTATATCATTATACAAACACAGAGACAAAGATCTTTCTCCCATAAACAATAGAGGTTTTTTCCCATGCATGCACTGTTTTGCTGTCCACTCCCCGCAGTCCCCTCAGGTTGGTGACACCAGTAGGACGGAGGAATCCCTGTGAGGTTGTGGAGATGTTTGTGATTGCTAACAGTGCTGTGTGCTGACTCTGGCACCTGATGCAAGCTCGTTGTCCCCACAGTAGTGAAACAGCTACAGTTACTTTCATCATCTCCCTCTGTGAAGTGAAAGTAATGGGTTCCAAAACACAGTAAATATTTTTTAAGATGATTGTGCTGTGTTTCAGAGCACGAAACCCAAATGGCTGCTCTGGGAGAGTCCTCCGTTCTTCTGGGAAATGTTTGTAACAGAGACAGGGGCTCAGCATCGGAGCTGGGGGTCTGCAGGTTTTGGTTTCACACCCTTGCAAAGCTTCCCAGGATCCGCTGTAATTCAGACAGCCCCGGGGGACCCAGTTTACGGACATGTCCCTTGGCTTCTCCAGACCCCTGTGTTTTACACCCTTTACTCAGTCCACATGAGGTGGTCCGGGAGATTATGTTGCTTAAGTTTCTGCGCTGGAGGATTTTTCCACAACTAAGTCAAAGGCATTAAGCACTTTGACACCGCTTTGGCTTCTTCTTGTTCAGAATAAATTGGCCAGAGTGGGAAACCAGCTCACCCTGGGAAGGCAATTGCAAACTGGGTTTATACACAAGTAGGCTTGACTTCAGTGGGCACTGTGGGGCTAAAACCTTAGGCAATGCTGTGCAGATTTAGGAGATATTCTCTTGGAAATGTTAAAAACATCGCATTTTTTTGCCTTTGTTTTCTGAACACTGTGAACATAAGCAAAAATTATCACAACAGAGGTGGTTATGTCGTTAACCTCATGGTTCACTTACAAAGATAATACAGAAAACACAGAATAAAAACCACGTAGAACTCCTGAAACAAGCAACGCTCAATTCTTTCTTCCCAGAGTAGAAGCATGTTCCTCAGCGTAGTTTGAGATCAGTATCTTACATCTCTAATCTGAC
Organism: Buceros rhinoceros silvestris; assembly: GCF_000710305.1. Lineage (NCBI taxonomy): Eukaryota > Metazoa > Chordata > Aves > Bucerotiformes > Bucerotidae > Buceros > Buceros rhinoceros. The sequence continues at coordinate 42,599 of NW_010423016.1, forward strand.
TGTATATGCAGCAGAAAAAATCCCTCTACTCAAGCGTACTGCATGTGTGTTCATCCACACAACTGCTGAACTGCTCTTGTGTCACAGCATCAAAGACTTTTTGTCCTGTTCGACATGGAGAAGCTACACAGATTATTCTTGAAAGATGACATACCTGCTTCACCTGGTATAGCAAAATGGTGTTAAGGAAAACTGTAAAAGCGTTGTAAAGCTCTGCAGAGACCTAGTTCATGTCTCCAGTGGCTTAGGCAGTCACTTGCAATGCGTTTGCAAATGCACAGGTATGTTTTCACACACCTTTTCTTGGTGGCAATGCCTGCTTCAGCAATTTCTGACCATTTATGGTAAGGTTTTGCATTAGGCTGGGTGGTCAGCGGGGTAGCATTCCCAGACATGGCATTCCAGCCTGCTGTGGTCCCAGCACTGTGGACAGAGAGGTGTTACGGGTTGAGGG
>NW_010423017.1:0-15851 GCF_000710305.1 Buceros rhinoceros silvestris
ATACCTGGATCCAGAGGGGGCTGCTGTCGCGTTGCTGCTGATCTTGCGACTGGTAAGTGTGGAGAAGCGCGTTTTGTTGGATTGCTCCAGGTCTGGCTGTGGGTCCCCGTAGTGTATTTTAGGTTACGGCTGAAGCAACTCGGGCTTCCAGAGAGTGTTAGGGTGTAGGTTTGACTAAGACCCTTGTGTACCTTCGGTTTACTTACACTAAAATGCTACTTTGTAGTGCAAGTAGACTCCTGGGCTTGTAAAAGGCTACAGCTGGGGAGAAGTGCTGCAGAGCTCAGAACAGGACTTTGATAGCACTGAAGAGCCTGGTGAGAAAGAAAAACATCCTGCCCTGCGACTCGAGACCCAGCGATTTCAACAGATGCGCTGTTATAGAAGTGGTATACAAGGTTTATTATTTGGCCCTCAGAGTGCAGCTCAGCAAATGGGAAAGTTACAACAGTAGTACACTTGGGGAAAGAAGCAGGGAAAAACTCAGTTCTTGCATGTTTAGTTTTCGAATAAAATTTTTGTTGGATGGCTAGTGTAAACCTGCTTTCCTGTATCATCTGTAGCTAATGCAAAGAACTCTTTGTGTTCATAAAATAGGAGTGACTGCTGATGCGTACCTACCGGCTTGATGAGCCCTGGCATTCCCACCGAATGTTCTACATGTTTAACATACAGTAGTTGTAAAATTATGTTAAGTGCTTCTATTGAAATATAAAGAAAAATGCTATTATTAGTAACGGTTTCTTTAAAGGTGTTCAAACATAGCTTTTAAATTTGGACAGAAAACAAACAAATCTGATTCTAACCAGATGGACAGGACGTTTCTTAACCTCTTAAGTAACACTAATATGGTGATGGTAGGCATAGCTGGAACTGTGTTCCAAAGAGTATTGCGTTTCTGTCCCTTTACAGCTGTAATAATTTAAATGTTAATCCCACTGCATGATGAAGTAAAAACCTGTGCAACTTTGAATGTGAGTAAGAAAGAGACATATTTTGGGTTCCCCCCCCCTCCCGTGTAAGCAGGATTAGAACTATTCTGTATCAGAATATTTGCAATCACAGAAACTTAAATGTCTTTCGTATGGTAATAGAAAGTTAGTAAGTTGTGTAAATAAGATTTCGTGTGATGCTAGTGTCAAAGTTGTAAGCAATGTTTGGGGTTTTTTTAACAGCTTTTCATGCTCTTGAACTGCACTGTGGTATACCTGCTTTCCAGAGCTGTGCACATTTTTTCTTGAAGTAGTATTTTGTTCCAGTTATTTCTGCTTGTAGCTGTATTCTTTCCAAAACGCAAAGAATTTGAAGCTTTATCATATTTTCTTTAGATACTTTGTTGCATTTCTCCTAAAAATATATATGCCTAATTGGTTTTTTAAATAAAATTTTAGGATTATACGAAACTTCTGGAAAGGAATTTTCAGGGCTACTTGTTGCTGCTTCTATCTATAGTTCAATTATAATTACTGCTAATTCTAATTTTAAAAAGACTTTTGTAGTTAAAACACTGCAATTGATTTCTTTAGTTGAAGCCCTGCAAATGATTTCTGTAAATGGTCTGCTGCTGTTTTGCTGTTTGTGCCAGAAGTATCTTTAGCTTAAAAGCATCTATTTCTGAATTTCCGAGGAACATCATTTTCCCCCCTCTTTGCAGTCTTTCCCAGCTCCCTCACCCCACAGCTCTTGCTGATTGGTCAGCTCGTGTGCCAGCTTGGCAACACGAGTTTGCCAGTGTCCATCTGTAGTATGAGCTGTGGTCCTGGCACAGTGACATCTGGAAGCTCCCTGTCACAGGAATTGCAATTCCTGAGCCAGCCCGTGACACAGGAAATGAACTCATGATGTCCCAGGTCCAGGATTGGGACAGTGTCTCAACTTCTCGGGATGTGGAGAGGGATGGAAGGGTTGGCTGGAAGGGCTAGCTGGCTCTCGAAATACTTGGTACAAAACGGAGCAGGAGAAAAGTTTCCCTTCTGCAAACCTATTCTGCTTTGTAATTGTCTTCTAACTATTGCTGCGTGGTGTAAGTACTGAGATTGCTGAAAATCTGCTCAATAATAGGGTGACGTTAGTTGAGAGAATGGGTATTGATAGACAGTGCAGAAAATAAACTGACCATAATGGACTTTCTCAAAAATAGGAGCTATGATGTATCAGTCCTCAGAGTGAAATGGCTGCATTAATAATTCAGCAGGTAGACTTGCGTGCTGATGAAATTAGGATTAGAGACTCTTCTTGAAGGTGAAATATATATTTAAAATATACTTTAAATACCTGAAAAAGAAGTGGAAAATACAGTAGAAGGCTTGTTCTAATAAGCATCTGTATCTCATATAACAAAAGTTCTTCAGGAAAACCTAGTGGCTAACGGCTGAAATGGGAAAGCAAGAATCAGGGTATTGAGAGAAACCAACCACCACGTATGGACACATAGGAGTAAGAGCTAGAGAATTTGAAAAAGTCTCGCTGAGAGCGAAAATGGAGATCAACAACCATAAAACATTAAAAAGCTGTTTGTCTTGCTAAAGACCATTGCAATGATAGGTAACTAGATGTCTCCCATAAAACTCAGTATCAAACACCAGGCACCACCTGTTACTCCTGCGAGCAGTGGGAAAAAGCAAAGACACAAAGGGGAAAACACCCTCCTGAAGAGCGGCTGTGCACTGGCTGGCACAGCAAACAAAGTCTGGAGAGGATTTAACTGAGTATACAGATTTGAGACCGCGTAACCCATTTGCCACTTTAAGACTTCAGCGTCTTAAGGGACCACAGGGCCATTATAATATTTCATCCAAAAGGAGACTTATTAGGTAGCACTGGGGTTGTGAAATGTTGCTGACTTCGAGAATGGACTGCTGTTAGAATCCAACTGTTATAGACAAACTTCTGGCGTGAAAGGATGTTTTTGTTACTTCAGACATCATGTTCATCTCAACACCGTGACGTTTTGTAGCTGACAGGTCTGTAAAGACCAGTAGACCTGGACTGGTTTGGCTGGCTGAGTGGTGCAGTGTTGACTGCAGCTGAAAGACTTTAGATAACTTCTAAATGAAATTTGAGATTTGTCCTACCTTAAATGAAAAATGTAAAGTCTTAAAACAAGCTTAGGTTTGCTTTAGTGCAAAATACAGATTTTTGGGTTGTTTGGGTTTTTTTTTCTTATGGTTAAAACAACTCTCAACACCTAAATGTTCTCTGTCATCCTCTGAAGATCTATAAATTATCTGTACTAATATACTAGGTTATACTAAATTTCCACTACATCATTCCCTCTTGAATTTGCACTTCTGTCATTCTCAATTGGAGGCATTATGAGTTCAGATGGGATTTGTTGAACTAATGTTTTTATAAGTTGGTTTTTTTTAAAGAAACTTTAAAGCAAAGAAAAATTCTTTCAGTTGCAGCCAAAGGAACAGGTGAAATTAATCCCAAGCCTAAAAGGAACATGCTAGTTAGGAAACACCAAATCCTACATAGTTTCAGTGTGGTACAGCATTACTTTATTTCCTGAAGGGCTTGCAATGCAGATGGCAGATGTCTGCTGGGTGAGCTGTGTTCATTGTTAGCTCCACAAATAATAGAGGGGATTACTCCATAAAACTGTCATGAAGTAGTATTGCCTCTACAGACCGTGGTACTTTCCAGATATGACACTCTTCCAAGCTGTTGTAAACTGCATGGCTGAAGTGCTTTCTTAGCAGTTTCTGTTATCGAGTGCACAGTAATTAAAGATAATTCTAGTTTTCTTTCCTTAGAAATTATGCCAGCTGAACTGCTAAATAGATGTTACTGTTTAAAGTACCCTGTGTCTACCTAGAGGTGGATACCTAGGTGAGTTGTATTAAACATGTTAAGACTTTTTCTAATTGTATTTAATCTTCTGTTAAGTAGGGCTGCCTGTATTACTGACTGTATTCTCTACAACCTCACTACTCAGAATACCTGTCCACTGCTTCAAAGCCTTCAGATGTAAATTGCTCTTAAGTCTGAAAACTCCACTCTATTGAGATACCAAATCCTAAAGCAGTCTGAGAAATGCAGCTAAAATAAACTTCAGCACTGAGAAAATTCAGAATTATCAAAGACTGCATTTTCAAAGATTCTTATTTTTAGGGTTTTTTTTGTGACTAACAGGTTCTTCGATTTCCCACATCCATGTGTTAATAAAATCTTGGTGTGCTTTTACTTGTTGCATACTTGTGCATCCTCTAAAGGAGAGATTCTCAGTTAGCTAATTCTTTGGACCATTATGATATTTCTCAGTGAGTTCCCAGTCACTGCAGTTGTGACAGAGGAGACAAAATACAGGAGAGAGATGAGGATAAATAGATATATTCTGGTGTGACAGCTGCAGGTGAAGTTTTGCTGTCAGTAGAATTCCAGTTACTTGTACAGAGCGGCCAATGAAGTACTGTAGTACATAACTTTTAATACCCTCAAACCTGAGTGAAACAAAACTCAGATAACATTAGACTTGTCAAGTGACATCAACTGTCTTAGGTTTGTTTAAGAAAAAAAGCTACAAAACTAAATGAAAATGGACAGCCCAAGAGAATTCGTTTGAGTCCCGGTTCTTAGCTGTGAGTGAATAACATACTTAGTCAGATGGCTACCTTAAGCATGCGAAGTAGTCTTACTTTAATACGGTGTTGAAGGAGCTTCAAGGTAAGCAGGTGCTTCCTATGCCTTGCTCAAAGACTCTGTGAAAACAGACCAAACTCAACAGTTTCTCAAGGCTTAAGAAAAAGAATGAATGAGCTTGATCTGTTAAAATTTTTATAGCTTGAAATAGTTAATGAATAGCCTGTTCAACACAAGAACAAAGGCAGAATTATACGTTGTGGTACTGATGATGGTCTTTGGCTTTTCTTTGAACTTACTAGTTTCTAAGGAGTCTTTCTGAAGACCATGTTTAAACCGAAAGGCATGCAGGTAGATAGTACATCCATTGAAAGCAAAGCATTTTTTATTTGATCCTATTAAATGGAGGCTGCTGGGCTGTCTGGAGCAAAAGTTTTGATTCCTGGGTCAGTGTTCGCAAGGGGCAGAGATACGCTGGAGGTCTGTCCTGGGTTCAACAAGGTCCCAAGCCTGCGTGTCTGTGCTGGAAGTGCCCAGCTTCTGTGTTGCACGTTGGCCTGCATCTCTGTTCAACACACGTGTTCACGTGAATGTGTGGCTTGCTTTATAAAGTGATTTGAAACACCTGCTAAAAATTTTGTCATGCTATCTCAATTGCTGGACACCGCATATGTGCTGGCTTTAAAGCAAAAGGGTGGTAGGTCCCCCTTCTTGAAGGGCTTAATATTTGCAGTATCTCCATACCATACTTTTGGTTATAATAGTGGTCTGTGGGACAGTAGCTTTGATCAGTGTACAGCTACCAATGTGTCAAATGAACTTAGAAACAGAAATGTAACATCACTATGCGGCCTATCTCTTATGTGAGTGAATGTGAAAACAAGCAGCCAGAAATTCCTAAAATGCTGCCAGATGCCTCAAGAAGAGGCCTTTATGTCCAGGTCTCACTCTGTCCTCTTCAGTGGGCTTTGAAGCTGCCTACAGTGCAAGAGAAAACCAGACTGTTTGAACACAGCGGTATTTCACATAACTAATGTCTCTTTAGACTGAAACGAAGTTTAGCCAGCCCCTTGAATTTACTCTGTGCTCAGCAGAACGTCCTCATGGGCTTGAGTTGCCTGGGCTTGGGGAAGGGGGTACCTGGCAGGAACATGTGGAATTGGAGACTGGAAAAAATCTGCTCGTTGAGCAGCATATTCTTCTGGGCTGGACAGTTATCTAAATGCAAGCAATTTCCCAGGGCATCTGGCTCTGCACATGATCTAGAACAAATAGCAGAGGATTAATTTTCGTTTCAGAAGTGAAGGATTTAGCTATGTCTAGGGGAGATGCTGCACGGGGGGGCTGCCAGCGTAGCATTCCACTCTGCAAAGCACTTTCTGCTCAGAATTAGCATTCAGGCAATTAAATAGCTCAGCTGGCTGGGCAGGCTCAGCTCTCTGAGCACTTAGCAAAGGTATCGAGGAAGAAAACAAGTTAGAAACTTCCTTGCTTATCTGTCTTAATCTGGGTGTTGTGTCTTTCTGCAAAGTTTGGTGTCTGTAATGCAAGCTTTGCAATATGGACTTGGAATGTTGCTGATTGAATTCAGTACTAAAAAGGTAACATTAAGTTAGCCAAAGCAGTTGTTATTAACTGATTCTATTTTTTTAAGGAAGCATTGATTTATTCTTCGAAATAGTACATAACTAGTGTAGTAATTTCTTCCTTTTTCTCCTTTCTTCTCCTCCCTCCCCCTTTCCTTGGAAAACAAATTCTTATCTAAGTATGGTGTTTGACATTTCATGTTATTTATAAAAATAATCATCTCCAATTTATTTTCAAATCTTACTAAAACACTACTATAGTTAACACAGGGGAAATCGGCTGCCGTGAGCACCTCAGACAAGTTTTGATTTTGAGACAAGCTCCTCAGTCTTCTTTCCAGTGCTAATAGTTTTCACTTATTTACAGTTCGCTTGAAAAAGACAAGACCTTAGAAGAAAATTTTTAATAGCCTTTATTTATAGCACGGTGCATTTCTTAACTGCCCTTGAAATATGTGTCACTCAGAAGCATGAGCTTCTCGGTCAGCAACAATTGAATCCTTGGATTATTTTTTTTTAAGCTTGAGAAAAATGTGGTTGTATTCTATCTTTTTAGTATTTGTAACCATTCATTTTGAGCTTCTGCTAAAGAACTAGTCTACTATCCAGACATTTAGACAGATGTATGCTGAAGTGGCTTGATTTATTTAAATATGGTGTTTTAAAATAATTTCTGCAAAAATATGAATACGCCTTGTTTCCAGTGGAAAGCTGATGTAGGAAAGGAGGTTACTGAAACCAGCCCGTTAATGATTATTAAACAATCTCTGCTGTGTGGTCCTGTCTCCTGCTGGCTTTAAAAGCACTGCAGGCAAATTGCAGTGCAAGTTATGGATGGTTACATGGTTTATACCAAAATCTGTTTTCATAAATAGTGGCTGTTCTGTAATCTTACGCAATGTGATCTCATTCCCATGCACTTCGACCATGGCTTGTTAGCTGTGAACCAGATACTGTCAAATGTCTATTTATTTGACTTATATTTTGGTTTAAGCACTAAGCATTTGCATGACTTACTCTTAACTTTCTGTTGAACAAATGAAAGCCCTTCAAAACATCCCGGCAGTGTGTGTGTGTGACTCCTTTCTGTTTCCCTATGATGTGGAAAATGAAGAGGAAGGAGTGTTACTCATTTTAATCTAAAGTTATTTCTGAGCATCTGAAGAGAGACTGCAACTCTGTAAACTTTGCTTTATTTGTTTCTGCAGGAACATCTCATATCCCTCGAGAACTTGGAGCATGGCCATGAGCAGCAGCAGTGACTCTGTGGTTCTGAGCAATGGCAGCGTCTTGCCAAATGCTACCGGCCCAGGTATTGTTGCAGCTACTGATGGAGATGTCGTGGTGCAACAACTCCCATCCAAGGAAACACCAAGATCAAAAGCAAGTCCAAATGGCTGCCTGCAACTTAATGGTACAATCAAACCGTCCTTTCTGCCTTTAGACAACCAAAGAACTCAGCAGATGTTGTCGCAATGCTGCCACCCTTGTCCATACCATCATTCTTTAAGTAGCCATAATAACAAGCAAGAATGTCATTCAGTGGTTGGCAGCTCAGCACCATCTCCTATGACTTCGTGCTGCATGCAGCCACACACTGAGTATTCAGCATCTCTTTGCCAAAAACACACCCCCATATACCAACCTGCCTGCTGTCTTCAGCCCTCCCCATCCTTCTGCCTTCACCATCAGTGGCCTGACCATTTTCAGCATCAGCCTGTGCAGCAACATATAGCCAGGATAAGGTAAGCAGATGGCAGTACTTGTTAGTTCTCGGTATGGGTAACCTTTTCCTTAACTTTATCATATTCTTACTAAAGCAGAAGATCTGAAAGGAACTTGAGCCAGATTGCTTCCCCAGAATTTTTACAAGATGATCTTGGATGCGTTACCAACTTTTCTTCAGAAGAAACCGAGTTGGGAAACCAGTGTGGCTGGGCTACATGAATATTTCTTAAGTGAATTAGTTTTCTGGGGAGAAAAAGACTTTTTTTCTTCTTTTTGGGAATTCTTTGAAAGGTTGTGAACTCTCTTACAAGACATAGCATACACTTACACTATGTAAAACAAACCAACACAGAGATAGTTAAGGAAACACTGAAAGAACTGGTATGTCTGCATAGTCTAATCAAACCTTGTACTTCCTCAAAAAGGTGAGTTGAAAAATTCTGTAAACAATTCTATTCTTAAGCGTACTGGGTAGTTTTTCTTTGTTGGGTCAGGTGGTTCAGTGAGTTGCCCCCAAGTCTTTTTGGTGTATGAATCTGGTAACCTTCAAAGTTGTGGTTGAACTGAGAAATTTTGGATTGTTCCAGGTTTTAATCCTTTCTATCCTCCACTTCATACAAACTTACATCTTATGTTTGTTAGCTTTGGAGTTCCAGTGACAGTAGTCCCAGCTAAAAGGAAAATGTACAGCCTGCTGGTCCTGGGCAAAACCAGTCAGCCCGAGAGGCGGTTTCTAAAAATCAAATTCACAGTTGCAGCAAGACACTTCTGAGCTTTTTATGCAAGGTTATTTTTTTCTGAGTTGCAGTTGGGCCAAACTGGATGAGTTTTTGTTGGAGTCATAAAAGCTACCCTTCTCCCTGTCATCCAACAAGTGTGTCCTTGCTCGAAAACTGTAGCTAGTTTTCTAAGTCTGTAATAATGATTTTGACCTGATGAAATGTATGAACTAATTTTAAACTTCTGAGAATATCAGATGGAGACACATACATAACGTGGAAAAAGCCAAAGTGAATAAAGCTTTCTTCCTTCAGGTGAAAGCAGATGAAAGTAAGGATAATAATACAAAGTGCAAATCAGCTTTCCCCTGCCGGTTATTCCTTTTACAAACAGAAAAAATCTTTGTTGGAACTGCTTACAATCAGACATGTTTTTTCCACTCCATACTTGTTCAAATGTAAGCAGAGATGAAGATTTTGTATGCAGAGGTATGCAGGAGGTTGGGCTGTTACAGAATCAGTCAGTCATATTTTTCAAACTGTCAGAATGGGTGCACCGATTCCTTGAGGAAGGGAACAAATGTGATCCATAATCTGGATTTCTGTTCTTAGTCTAGGAAACAGAACAGTGAGAAGTTCTTCTAGAGACAGTAAAATAATGTTTTCACAAATGCATTTCACAAATGCAAAGACTTTGAGTAGTTCTGATTAGGAATTTTTCTGATTAGGAATTTTTCACCTTGCACTTCATCACCATGCTCTTCATATGTACATAAATTATAAGTAATGGTTTATGATAAATGTTCATCATACTGTTAGCAGTCAAAACACAGGTACAATCTCACATTTGAAGCAGCTGTGCTTATTTACTCAACTATGTGTTCGCATACTCTGTCGCTGTTATCAAGTGGTTACTGGTTCATTTCTGGACTTGCTTCTAACTAAGGGAACTGAATTTTCTCAGCAAGAAGATACTTGCCGTCTGCCTCATAGGTCAGATCAAACGAGACCATTTTCTAGAAGCCGCCTAGCTTCTGGTTTGCTGATACCTCCTCTTTTAGCTCTAGAAACATGGTAAATAGGACTGAGGTCCCATGCCGTGGTGGGTAAGCTGGATGTCTTGTGTAGGCATTTTAACTCCTGAACTGGCCATGGCTGTGTTAATAGACAATGTGTCACTTGTGTAAGTAGCATGGAACCAAAGACGACTTTTCTCTCTGAATAGCCTACAAGGTGTGATAATTGTAATAGCTCTGGCTGCATTGTGAATGTAGTTTGTGATACTGAGAGGCCATTGTCAGTGAAGACGTGTTAACAGATATGGAAACGAGGAGCAGCTGGATGCAGCTTTGCAGGTGGGTGGATATATGCTCAGAAAGAAGCAAACTGTCTCATTGGTAGTGACTTTGCAGCGCTAAAGAGAGTAAGTGATAAATGTGTGTTCTTTTTTTATGTGCTCAAACAACTTTCTGAACACAGAAGAGTAACACTTAGGTGGGTGATATTTTTATGTGATCTTTGTTCCACACTCTGATTTTACTGCATTTTGAGCCTATAATCTGCACAATAGTTTCTTCCCCAGATATTTTTCTTACAGGGTAATTGGAAGTCGGCCAGCTTTGTAACACATGTGTGTTTTAACAGGGTTATTCAAAATGCAGGTTCTCATATGATACATTCATTAAATTCAGTGTGTAGTTAAACTAGCTTTCATTGTGGTTCCTTATATTTTTAAAAAATGCTTTCTAATACAATTATGAAAGAGCAGAAAAAGATGTCATTAGATAGAGGGGGCGAACACTTTTTGCAAACTGTATCGCTAATGCTTACAGCTCTGGGCAGGTAAATGGTTGTTTCAGCATGACAGGTTTTGTCAGGTTTTGAAGCCCAAGGCTTAACGTTCATCGGTGACCTAATATTAGAGGAATGTGGCTCTGGTATATTATTGCAGATTGGAGCATATAAAGAAGACAGATTGAAATAATGCCGCACATGTCCTATCCTAATGAAGGGCTGCATATTCTATCAGAACTAAACAGTGCGGTAAAGAAATATAAAACCAAAAAACTCTTAAAATAGTTCCTGGTATTTTTTCAAAATCAATTATTTATATAGGAATCTATGCATGTAAATAGGAGAAGAAGAGGAAGAATCTGCAAAGATCATTCCATACATCATCTCAGGGTTGTGGGAAGCATGGAATAACAGTGCTGTGCATGGCTGGTTTCTCTGATACCACATTAAATTGCTGCTCCCAGTCTCTTACGTGAACTTCTAATCGAAAAACACCAGTTAAAAGCTACCTGTGCCTGTGCTAATCTTGATGCCAGCTCTTTTGGAATCTCTCTTTGCTGATAAAATTTAGAAAACCTAGGTCAGAGACAAAAGGTATGGCAGAAAAGGTCAAGTTGCTGCGAAAAGCAGTGATGGTACTGATAAGGAAACGGCTCCAAACTGCCAGTGCACATAGTGCTTGCACTTCTGCTATACTGAACCGATAAATTCATACAAGTACTCTCTGCTCGGAGTAACCTGCTTTATATCACCTGCCGTTATTTACATTTCAAGACTGTACTGCTAACGCTTTTGACTAAAGCAGATAAGTAAAGAGAACTGTGCTGAAAAGCATCTGAATTACCTCTGGTAATTCAGACAGGGTAGAAGGACATGAGGGATGATTCCTCCATGATCGCAGTCATCTCAAGCTAGAAAATGAGAACAAAATCATTTTAAAGCCACACAGAATCATTAGTTTGGTTAAAATTTTAAGACTCCGGGATATACATAAATTGCTCCTCGTACCCTACCAGCTTAGTTAGTTTGAATTGCTGGATTCAAAGTTTTCCCTTGCTAGACCAATTTATATTCTAAGGAAGAGAAAAACCACAGTACTTGAGAGCCAGGAAGCCAGTAAAGCGTTAATATCTCCAGAGTTACTGTAGACCTTCCTTTCAGTTAGATTTAAGCTGCCTTTTGAACTGTTTTGGCATTGCAGATTTATGTGATGGTTCTGGGATTCTGTGTCCTGCTGTATCTCAGAGAGTTCTGTGCCACACACTGTTTAAACAGCATTGCAGATGCACTTGAATACTTTTTAGTTAGGAGATCTATAAAAACAAAAAAGCTGTAGAGTGAGGATAGAATGTTAGAGCTGCCTCTTACCCATTTTATATTTTCCTTCTAGTTACTTGGTGTAAAGTTGAGAACCAGAAAGAAATGAAAAGCGCTTGTTTTTTTTTTTTTTTTTAAAAAAAAGAGAATGTTTGCCAAATACCGATCTTAATAAGAAGACTTTGTTATGAAACAGCTCCCTGCTTGATTCCAGGAAAAGGATAATTGTTATCTGGTACATTCCACATGGCTTGCAGAGCTGATTATACGCATACATGTGTGTACAGTATTTTCAAATATCCTCATTTCAGCAACATTAACTGTTCACAGGAACACCTACCTGGAATTTTTTAAACAAAGTATTTTCCACCTATCTAAATATTTTCCATTTTGACAGTTGCTAGCTTCTGCTGTGTTTGCATTAAAAGATACTTTTGTTTTCATTTTTTTAACAAAATGTGTATTAATGTGATTTTTACAGAATAGATATGCATATACTGTGTTATAAATTAATAAAAGATAGTTACTCCCTTCCCCTAGGAAGACTTAAAAATAGATATCTTTTAAAAAATCCTTTAGGCCAGATTTTTGAAGATTGCTTCTGAAACTTTTTATCAACCTTTAGCAACTGAAAGGCAAAAGCTGTTAATGTTGCAAATATCTTGATTTGTGCTGTAGATCAGGAGTTCCTGCGTGTTGGTGACTTGTATGAACACAATACAAACTCTGGCTCTATTCTCATTTAAGCCATTTTTTTCCATGCTAAAATAGGAATTCCTTATCCAATGGCTTCCCAGAATGAAGAGGCTGAAGGCACGCAGGAACCACAAACTAGATGCTCCCTTTGATGTTGCAGCATTAACAGCCCAGGGGCATACTTGGGGATTTAAACGTAGTTGAGGAGAGGAAAGGGAATGTGTGTCAGTGTCATGCATCCTTAATCCGAGTCCAAATGTGGGGTTCTCTGCTGTGCACATGTGGAGGAAGAGCTCTCCCTGTGACCAAACAGATGAACTGGTGGTTCTTCTTTCTCAGGAATAATTTATGACAGTCAATAATTTGAGCTGTGCTCTCTCGTTTTTTGCTTATTTTATTCATTTTAACTTTTAGACTTACATTATCCCTGAGTGTGATACCTTAAAGAGGTTTATTCTGGTTTTAATAATTGATTTACCCTTCCTGTGATAATTATGCATACAACATGCTGCACTTCCTGGTAGTCTTGCACAGAGCTGAAAGCAAAGGGCTCACATACAGAGACCGGAATACAAATAAAAAATGCCATTTAAATTCAATGGCTGGCCAAATTAAAAATAATATGCTTAGAAAATATTAAGTGTGCTTAGAAAACCTCATTCATTAGGTAGTCCAAGGGGTTTTTGCAGACTTTTAATTATGTTAATTAAACATTAGTATTTGTCTAGACTTAAGATTGCTTTGAAGCAAACATTTGTGGACTTGGAAGATTCCTGCACCAGTCTGAGTGCAGCTGAGTACCAGCCTGGCCATATTTTGACCTTTAGTCTCTGCCATTTACAAACTCCAAGTTCTGTGTCTGCTTGAAGATGAATTTCCCGTGCCCTGTATCCCTCACCTTTCCTTGAACAACAGAAGAGCTAGTACTTAACTAGCAATCTGGGAAATGGTGAAAAACCATGGGTCCTTTCTTTTGTGCTAAATTACTGGAAAACCAGCATCAGCTGTGTTCATTCTTGAAAAGGACTTGTCAGGGTCTATTTGAGATGACTTTTAAAACCCAACATTTGCGTATGCGTGTTTAGAAAAAATCTCACTGCAGAATAGCCACAGTATATCAGGTTGTTGGAATGTTTTGACTGTGTAAAGTTGTTCTTAGGCACTTCTAATAGTAGGTTGTGGTAAGGTTCAAATGTGAAACAAGACAACACTAGACAACAAAGCAAAAGTCTAAACTAAACATGGCCAGTGACCTGATTTTCAGCACTCTTAAGGAGATGGAATTTGAAAGATTTGGGTGTTCCTACTTCTTAGAAGTTTTCAGTTTTCCTTATGGTGGGGAATGAGGAACATCGACTTTGGAAAGCTCTCTGTAACTTGCCATAATTGGCTCTGTCTCCTTCCAAAATCACTTGTCCTTCCTTTCTGATGATATTTCAATGTTGTCTTCATCTCCTAGTCAGCAATGATCGATGTGCATGCTTTTAAGTAGTCAGTGGTGCTTGAACAGTAAAAGGAAACTAGAAAACTCTGAGCACAATGCAAGAGGGAAATACAGAGGGTGTCTGAGCAATTTGGCATTAATCTTGCTAAATGAAGATTGCTGTGAGATTTCTGCCCAGGGTATCTGCTGAATAATGAAATCTCATAAAACCTGGACTATCAATGCAAAATAGAAGTGAGGTGGTACCCCTGACAGATCAGCACAGGTGAGGGAAGTTACAGGTAGAAGTCCTGATCGTATTTCAGAAAGGCTGGCCCCTCTATTTGGGAATTAGTTGTTTGGTTTTTTTAATAAAATCATAAATAGATGAAGGTACTGGACTAGAAGAGTTTTCATGCATCACTTCTCCCACTTTGCCAATATTTTCTGTGATGTTAATGGGATACCTTTCTGCAAAATTCCAGTGTTACATTTCCAGCTTGGAGAGTGTTTAGTTTGTTCAGTCAAGTGGATGAACTTTTGCTAACTTTTTGCTGAACAGTTTTGATTATATTAAATCTACTTTATAGTCTGTTTAATCTTGCAGTGCTTTTTTTGGGGTCTTAGCTACAACACTAAAAACCTTTAAATGTTCAGTAAATATTCTCTTTTTTGCTTGCTTCTTACTGAACAAACAAATTTAATTTCAGGAGGTACAGAAAATGATGTAGCATTATGTACGGACAGTTTTTCATGTGTCAGCATATGCTGAAGAGCCACCTTTGTGTAATTACTTAATAACTCCTTTTAAAACTTCTGATTGCATTGAATATACACTTGTTTTATATAATTTAAAAATGATGACATTCCAAGTGACTACATTCACAGACTTTGGAACAGCAGCTCAACACCCTGGAATATATGTTCAAAGTGAGATACTTCGCTAACTTTAGAACGCAATTGTTTAAGTAACAGTATTTTCATTTGCTGTGAGAATCAAATGCATAGAAAGATAAAAACTACTATTTGTTCCCATAGTCAGTCTGATAATTTGGAGATATTGTAAGGGCCTGTAGTCCGTCTTCAATAAAGCTTCCTGGTCAAAGGAGGTTTTCTGAGAGCAAAAATGAACACCCTGGTGACTTACACTCTCAGGTTCTTACATCTGCACAGGAAGGAAGACTGAAATGTGTACCAGTTGAAGCGTGATGGATGACAGTCTGAAGTCTCTACTCCAGAGGCAAACTTACATTTGCTTAATGTCAATCTTAATGCCTATAAGAATGTAGATTTCAGTCTCTGTGGAGAAATAACCTTGATAAAAATAAATGTTCTTGTAATTCTTTCATTCTCTTCGGTATCATGGGATGGAGTTTTTCTTGGGTATGTTGTGATTTCTTGGGTCATGTTAATTTCCTGTCTGTCAGAGAAGTACAAGATGTGACCATGACCTCGCATTGCTCCATTCAACTGGGAAGTGTAATAAAACCAGCTTTGAAATAAAATATTTCTAAGAAAGGAACCTTTTGCCAGCAAAAATGCTGAAAAGTACTCTAGTCATCATTTAAATCCCAGAACATATCTATTAATTTCACTGTAATTACCAAGAAAAGAAAAAACACTAATGGTTTTAGACTTGTGAAGGATCTTGAAATAATATTAGTCTGCTCCAAATTAGCTGTTGGCTTGTGTTCAAACAATGATTCATGGTGGTATTTCACTAAACTTTTTTTATTGTCTTGAGTAGTTCAGAACTTTTGTTTAACTTGCCTAGCAGTGCTATATGTGGTCCTGCCTGTAGCGCTTCAGAAGTTAAAGGAATATATGTGTACATATATCTTCTATTAAACCATTTGAAGAAGAATATACTTGAAATTATGTATAAACTTTGCCATTTAAAGCTGGGACAATCCAGTTTAAGTATGTTTGATGGCAATTTCATATTGACAGTTTGAGAGCTGTGTTTAAAAGTGGCTACACTCATTGGAGAAAAGTTTAGGGAAA